>NC_141078.1:21261400-21461400 GCF_041138505.1 Cibotium barometz
TAACCATTCAATACACAGATTTGGACAATTGTCCAAATCTATCTATAGTTCATAGCTCACTCCTAATGGGGATTGGCCTAATGCTAACCTTAGCCATGGACATGACTAATGCTCCTCTCACTAGATTTGACTAATCTCACTGAATGTAGATTTGGACAATTTTCCAAATCTATATTTAATTCATAGTTCACTCCAATTGGTTAGCTAACCACATTTAGCTAAATTGGTTAGCTAACCACATTTAGCTAACCAATTAAATGTAGATTTGGTGAACCATTAAATAAAGATTTGATAATTGTCTTAATCTACCTACAATCCAAACCTCAACCCTATCGGGGACCTCCATAAATCTCCTCTCACTTGACCTCAGCCCTATTAGACACCTTACCTAAAGCCAACCCTGAATGGGGGTTTCTCTAATTCTCTTCTTGTTCAATTTAGCCAACCATTCATTGATATGGATTTGAAAAATTTTATATACATATATACACCACTCCTATTGGGGATTTTCCTAATGCTCCTTACTAGAACCATTCAGTATTGATTTAGACAGTTGTCCAAATCTACATAAAAGGCATAGCTCACTCATATTAGTAACTAATTCTCTTCTCACAAGATTTGGCTAATCATTCAATATACAGCTTTGGACAATTGGCCAAATCTATCTATAGTTCAGAGCTCACTCCTAATGGGGATTGGCCTAATGCTAACCTTAGCCATGGACATGACTAATGCTCCTCTCATTAGATTTGGCCAATCACTGAATGTAGATTTGGATAATTTTCTAAATCTATATTTAATTCATAGTTCACCCTTATTAGGGACTTACATACCTAATGCTCTTCTCACCACATTTGGCTAACCAATTAAATGTGGATTTGGTGAACCATTAAATAAAGATATTGATAATTATCTTCATCTATCTACAATCCAAACCTCAACCCTATTGGACCCTATTGGGGACCTCCATAGTTCTCCTCTCACTAGACCTCAACCCTATTGGGGACCTCCATAGTTCTCCTCTCACTAGACCTCAGCCCTATTAGACACCTTACCTAAAGTCAACCCTAAATGGGGGTTATTCTCTTCTTGTTTGATTTAGCTAACCATTCATTGATATAGATTTGGAAAATTTTCCTATTGGGGATTTTTCTAATGCTCCTCTTACTAGAACCATTCAGTATAGATTTAGACAGTTGTCTAAATCTACATATAATGCATAGCTTACTCATATTAGTAACTAATTCTCTTCTCACAAGATTTGGCTAATCATCAATATACAGCTTTGGACAATTGGCCAAATCTATCTATAGTTCAGAGCTCACTTCTAATGGGGATTAGCCTAATGCTAACCCTAACCATGGACATGACTAATGTTCTTCTCAATAGGTTTGGCCAAGTGATCAATGTAGATTTGGACAATTGCCCAAATCTAAATTTAATTCATAGTTCACTCATATTAGGGACTTCTTACCTAATTCTCCTCTCACCACATTTGGCTAACAAATTTAATGTAGATTTGGCCAACCAATTAAATGTAGAGTTAACCATGAAATATAGATTTTGATAATTATCTTAATCTACCTTAGATCCATACCTCAACCCTATTGGGGACTTCCATAATTCTCCTCTCAGTAGACCTCAACCCTTGATACGAATTTGCCTAATGCTCTTCTCATTGGATTTAGCCAATCATTCATTGATAGAGATTTGGAAAAATCTATATATATACATATACCACTCCTATTGGGGACCTTACAAGAACCATTAAGTATAGATTTGGACAATTATCCAAATCTATATACAATGCATAGCTCACTCATATTACTAACTAATGCTCCACAAGATTTGGATAACCATTCAATATATAGAGTTGGAAAATTGTCCAAATCTATCAATAATTCATAGCTCACTCCTAATGGGGATTGGCCTAACGCTAACCCTAACCATGGACATGACTAACACTTCTCTTACTAGATTTGGCCAACTGTTCAATGTAGATTTGGATAATTTTTTAAATCTATATTTAATTCATAGTTCACTCATATTAGGGACTTTCTAACCTAATTCTCCTCTCACCGCATTTGGCTAACCAATTAAATATAGATTTGGTCAACCAATAAAATGTAGATTTGGCCAACCATGAAATATAGATTTTGATAATTGTCTTAATCTACCTACAATCCATACCTTAACCCTATTGGGGACTTCCATAATTCTCTTCTCAGTAGACCTCAACCCTATTAAAGATCTTGCCTAAGGCCAGCCCTTCATATGAATTTGTCTAATGCTCTTCTCATTGTATTTAGCCAATCATTCATTGATATAGATTTGGACAAATCTATATACATACATGTACCGCTTCTATTAGGGATTTGCCTAATGCTCCTCTAACTAGAACCATTAAGTATAGATTTGGACAGTTATCCAAATCTATATACAATGCATAGCTCACTCATATTACTAATGCTCTTCTCACAACTATACGATCTTTTTGTAGGGAGGATGAGTATGTTTTTGATGTATTCGCATTGGGAAGTCCATGTAGAATGGCTCTTGCAATCAAATGGAAGATAGTGGTTTCAAGTTTACAAGAATTACGTGAGATTGAATCAATGTGTTCAAGCTTTGTTGAGGGGAATCTTGAAATCAGTTCATGGGCTAGAATCACAAAGCAAGGAGACGATTCTATGTTTACAAATGAGAAGCTTCTAGTAGAAGGCCCCACACCCAAGCTTATAGCAACACTTATACAAAGGAGCATGAATTGGCAATGTTAGACTTTGTTGATCAACTTCTTCCTCATGAGCCAAACATAATAGGTGCTTAAAAAGCATATTTAGTTATCATTTTATTGGTAGGCCCTAGTCTTTTCCATTGCGATATCATTAGTTAGATTTGTATGTATGTTACTTATGATCTTAACTTAGTAGAAGAACTTCTATTTCATTTTATAAAATTCAAAGACACTATTATTGAGATAATTTGATTGCATCATAATTTGTTCATTATTATAAAATTCAAAGACACTATTATTGAGATAATTTGACTGCATCATAATTTGTTCATTGTTATAAAGTAAAAAAATGCCATGCTCATTAGATCAATTAGACCGTGTGTTTATGATTTTTTTATTGACACCCCAAACAAAGATTTGGACACTTATTCAAATTTAATCCTCAAATATAGTTGATCATTTGGGTATGTCAATAAGGCCACATAAAGTTTATAATCATACATAAGATTTAGACAATTGGCCAAATCTGTAGCATTTACACCCATGACATAGATTTGAACAAGTGACTATATCTAGAAATTTACATCAATCTATAAGATTTGACCACTAGCATTACCCACCCTGAACATAGATTTGGACAAGTAATTGAATCTAGCCAATAACAACCATGCACAAGTAATTGAATCTAGCCAATAACACACATGCACAAGATGTCTACTGTCATTTAGTGAGATTTGGACAACTGACCAAATCCAACGTTTAAATCTATCCAACTATGTGAACAACTAACCATATGACCAAATTTAATTCTATGTACTTAGAGATATATTGGGTATTTTAAGAGTAATGAAATAATGTGTTTGTGATTTTCTAATTGAGTTTTGGTCAATTGACTCAATGTCTTCTATCTTTACTTTTCCTTATGACATGCATGCACAAGACATTATCTAGTGAGATTTGGATAACTAACTAAATCCAACATTTAAAACCATCCACAATATGTGGATAATTGATCATATTACCATATTTTATTTTTTTAGTGAAAATTATATATAATTTTGTGAGAAGTTTTTATGTGTGATTTTTTGATTGAGTTTCGTCGATTAATAACATGTCTTTCATCTTTTTTTTTTTCAACAGATAAAGTATATCATAGATGTGTTAATGAAGATAATGACAACATAGGTGGTTGGATACAAGGAATGTGACAAGTCAAATGTCTATAACATTGGATTTGTGGTGAAAAATATATATAATTTTGTGAGAAGTTATATGTGCGTGAATTTTTTTATTGAGTTTTTGTCGATTAACATGTCTTTCATCTTTTTTTTTTGGCAGATAAAGTATATAATAGATGTGTTAATGAAGATAATGACAACATAAGATTAGATACAAGGAATGTGATAGGTCAAATGTTTGTAATATTGGATTGGAATGGATTATTGTCAGAACTTTGCTTCACAAAGTCAAATACGCATACTTCATCTAGGATGCATAGAGTTTTTCGCCAATCTATTCATAAAGTTCCATATGTTGGAATATGGTCCATAGCTTTGCATAAAAATGTGGTGCATATGGTAGAAACTCTAGAATTGCATGTAGGGAGATAGTTACCATTTTTTATTGTATGGGACAAGAGGAGTGTTGTGTATATGATCGTGAGAAGATATTTTAGCCAAAAAATATGGGTGTGGAGGCCATGTTCAAACCACTCAAAAAGGTTTAGCACCAATGTAATGCACAATGCTATGTAATAAGGACAATTCTCATTGATGATAGTCCATACAAAGGATGTGCAAGTCCACCAGAGAATTATATTTTTCTACCTTAATATTTGACATTAATGCATATGACAACACATTGGAAGACTTATATAGATACTTGTGCCATTTGGATATGGCTGGAGACATTCGTACAATGATTTCTTCTGATAGATATGGTGGATAGTTACCAGTCCAACAAGGACATACCTTGTATGAATACTTTCAACGTGTGATTATAGAGTGGGAGGAGATGTACAAGGATGAATCCAAGGAATATGCAGCCTCACCATGTGATCAAAATGACGTATTCAGTTCATGCCAAGGTGTTATTAAACATGCAGCATGTGATTCTAAAGTTACATTTTCAAGAACAATACACTTCCTTCCTCCATCGACTCTAAGTACTTCACAATTAAAGATATTGAAAAAACACCACCACTGTTAGAACTAAATGAAATGGTTGTAATGCACTATGCTAAACAACTAGGTTATAAGAAAATGTTCATCACAAGAGGTGCAATTGAGTGTTTCATATCATAACTTCAAGCATACTACAAGTGCAAACACTAATTGGGTTCCTTTTTATTGTTTAGCCTAGTGTAAACACTAATGATCATGAATTTTTGTTGTTTTTAACGGTAAGGATATTTGAAGTTTCTCCACTTTGCCTTTATGATAGTAATGGCGACCATTTACAACCATCTCATTGTCCAGTTGAAAATGGTGAAGTCTTTTACATTAGTGATGTTTTCTTTATGGTTAAGAACTCGACAATTGTGGGTGCTAGTCAAGGGCTATTCATCCAATCAAGTGTTGTTGAGCTTTGTTGCACTATTGTGGATCTAAATTTCTTTATGATGAATGGAATTTGTTGTGTTCCATGCACCTAAGATCAAGGAGGTACTCTATTCTTGAGAACCCAATAGTTAATATTGAAGAGGATCGAGTCTATATAGTGGGTGGTGTTTGAGGTAGAAATGTGGTTGGTTACATAAATAGCTGTAGGGGTTTCAATGAGAAAGGAAATGTGAGATACGTGTTTTCTCCATCTTTGCCACCTTGGCTTAAACAAAATCACATGTCAATTAATAACCTTGAATATGGATATGTTTATGTTGAATCTTTATGTAACTTCAAGGTAGGAGACTCTTTGCCTATGAGTTTTGATTCCAATGTGTTATCAATATTAAGTTTCCATCATTTATCATTATGTTTCATTCAATCTATTTTTTAAATGAGCATTGGTCCTTTATAATTATGGCAATTTGTAAGTGTCATTGTTAAGGCATTATCTTTAATAACTAGTCTATCTACTTAAGGCACATTATCTTTAATAACTAGTCTATCTACAACTGTTTTTTTATGAGCGTTGGTCTTGTATAGTCATGGCGATTTGTAATTGTCATTGTTAAGGCCTTATCTTTAATGAACAATCATTTTTTCTTAGATTTGCATACGTCATTTTTTCTATCTCCATTTTTTAATCTTTGACTAACTTAAAAAATATTGGTAATTATATAAATGGACATAAGGATGTCATCAAGTTGATTGACACACTCAATGATGAGTAATGTTTACGTATATAATTTTGAGTTCATAGAAGTGAAGATATTTATGAACTAAGGATATTGGTAGCTATATGAGTAGACATAAGGATGTCATCAAGTTGACACACTCAATGATTGAGTAATGTTCATGGATGTAATGTTGAGTTCATGGAACTGCAGATATTTGTGAACTTTGAGTTTGGAATGGACATGTTATCCTTCCAAAGGGTTTGTCCTTAAATTAATGACTTTGATGAATTAATCAAAAAGTCATTTTTAATATTTTTTTCATGTATTATTGACATAACATAATAACTGTGATCACAAAATTTATGGTATATAATGTTCATTAAATAAAGCATTCCTATAAGATTGTCCTTAAACATATTATACTTTGAGTATTGTAAACCTCACTATTACAACTATGCACTTTGGAGAAAAGAAGTTAATGCATTTTAGGGACCTATTATTGGTTGATTTATCCTAAATATATGAAAATAGAAATTGGGATTTTTTTAAATTTCTTCATATGGACTTTATCATTTAGGATCCTTAACCTACAAGTAAGCAACCTCATCGTCCTCATCATCACATATTGAGGAATGTCCTGCACAAGGTTAGATGCATCCAAGGATTGTCCTTCGCTTTCTTAGCCAGCTTCGGCTTTGGATGTAGTCATCAAAATCAACCAACTCCACATGGTCAATATAAAAATCAAACAAAACATACTTTTACTATAAAATTCTAATAGTTTCTCTACAAAAATTATATGTCTTTCTCCTTTTTCCCATTTTGATTGGTGGCGGTAATCCGAGTTGGTTGGGTGTGTGACTCCCTAATATGAAGAAATGAGAGAGAATAAATGGAAACATATCATACTTGAAGCATCGTGAGAGGTCAAGTGGAAGCATCGTGAGAGGTCAAGTGGAAGATGAAAATAAATAAAATGGTGTGCACAAGATAGCAGATATATACAAAGCTCATTTAAAAATATGAATGCCTTCCAAAATAATAATTAGTATCAAAAAGTAAATATTATCCAAGTCCATCATAAAAAGCATTAGAATAATCCATAAATAGAAACACAATTGCATTGTATGATGACTTCTATTACTGATAGAGACTATAGCACAAAAACTATGCAAAATTTGAACCTAATTTCTCTATAGAAGTTGCAGATTAGATTGAGAGCTATAACTTTGCTTTTTACAGCATAGCAATCCGCCGATGCTTCTATAAACTCTACAATGTTGCCCAATTTTGGAAAAAATTTATAGAATTGTGCACCTTTGATTGTACATGCTTGCAACAGAAATAGCAAGAAATGGAGGCATAGTTTTCACCTAACATCTAAAAAAAGGGGTAGATTAGATTGAGATCTATAATTTTTCTTTTTATAACATAGTAATCTAATGCTTCTATGAAGAGTTATGTCTCCTGCAAGATTCAATAATTTTTGAAAGAATGGATTAGGAATGCATCTTCTCTACTTCTTCTTTCTACATCTTCCTTCTTAAGAATGAGAATTTAGGGGAGTGAAATGGGAATACAAGCAAGATAAAGGTGTAGGAAAGAGATTCTAGGACTCTAGCACCAGGCGTGTTAACACTAGTTTGGTACCAAAAAAGGACACTTAAGTGTCCTTTTTCGGTCGATGCAAATAAAATGCTACTTGGGCTAGGAAAGATATTCAAAATCCCTCTTGAGGAGTTTGAATATGCGACCTAGTGTGTCTTTAAAAAATGTAACCTTGTAATTTGGATGCTGGCACGATAAGGAATTACACCCATAAATAGGACTTGCATGAGACTGCAACTCAGGTTTGAGAAAACCGCCTTATAAGCTTAGAGAAAAAAATCACTAAGTCCCGTGAAAAATTCCAAGTAATTATTTCATATTTGTGTCAAAGATTTTGCCAAGTTTCACATGAAATAAAATTCAATTGAGAGTGTCTAAAATAGTAGGAAGTTGTGTGTGTTTGATACACCACTTTTTAGCATCCATTTGTATCCAAACCAATACATGGTTTTAATGTGTTTGCAAGTTTTTTAAGGTGATACAATGCTTACTCTATCGATTGAGATCTTAAAGCTATATGTAAAAGCCCCTTAGTAAGCTACAAATATTAATTGTTTCAAAATGTCAAAACTGCACACAATAAAAATTCTGGATTTAGATTCTTGAGTCATACGCATTACATTCCTTAGTAAACTTGCAACATTTTGTTTGTATAGAATAATTCCGCTAAGGTACATTGTACAAACATAATTTGGGTACCTAAAACCTTTGTTTCATGGTTGTTGAGAGAGAATTTAGAAATTTTGAAAAATATAGCACGATTGAAAAACTAAGATAGCGCTCAAGTAGCAAGATTTACTTGAGCTTGGGACCCCAAAAAATATGTATTAAATTGGTTTTGAACTATATAATCATTTCCAATTGCCAATTTGCACTAACATAACCCTAGTTTTATGGAAGTACCTTTGGAAGGCCAAAAATTTTCTCTTTTTCAGCATCTTGGTAATTATGAGATTTTTGTTATAGTTCACAAGTAGCTTAGGAACTAGGACCTAAAGGAGATTGTGTTGTTTTGAAACCCTAAGTTCTACCAATTGACTTTTACAAACATGAAAAACATGATTTATTCAAGAAGTTATAGGCATTTTATGGGATTTTTGACAAAACAGCTTCAAATTTCAATGAAAATTTCAAGTTAGAGTTTTTGTCAAATTTCTAATATAGCTTGTGTTTTGACATCATGAAAAATCCCCTTTATTTTTTGACTTTTAACCGACCTATGGTTGAAACAAGGTATAAAAATGTTGTTTCTAGGTTCCCCAAAAAATTCCAAAGTTTTGGTGAGAAACAGGACACTAAAGTGTCCTCGGGACACTTTAGTGTCCAATTACAAAACTAGTGTTAAAGTGTTAGCATTGTCTTGCTAACATGGTGGAAAACACATGCTCTACACACATAGCCATGGAGTACACATGTACACATGAGCACGGAGTAAGAGACATGGATCAAGAACAAAATAAAGACACAAGCAAAATGTCATAGTGTATTCCCCTCCGATTTGCATACAAGAAGGCCTTTATATAGCCATCCAACCATGTGCTTTTTGGGATACCCATGTGACTATTGGGCTTTCATAACCTCCACAAGATCCTAACTCCCCACTAGCCCTCCTGTAAACCACTTCTTAATATGACATCTTTTAATGACTAAATCCTACAACTCATTAGCCTAAGCTAATGCTAGTATTGCTAGGGGGTGGGGTGTTCACACCTATCCAATACCACATGAGCTACCAAGGCATGATAGCTGTCAAAAGAAGTTGCAGTAAATGAGATTGGAACTTATTCAAAGAGCCACTAAAGGCCTTCAACCAATAAAGACCGCCTTTATGGATACCTATGGAATCTACAAGATGCTGGTGTCGATGATCTCAAGGATGGAACTATCAAAGTAGATACCATAATCTTTCTTTGCAATCTGAAAAACTGAGAGGAGATTGCTGGAGAGCTTGGGGACATGAAGCACATCCCAAATGGCAGAAAGTCTCCAACGAGACTCAAAGGATGGATGATCCAAAAATTGAAGAGTTGAGAAGCAAGGGCTTATGTTTTGGCTTTCACTTCACCCTTGATATTATGAGCAATGGTATGAACTCTCTCAAAGGGGGCAAGATCTACTTTCCATGCATCTTATTCAGCCCTCACAATCTTCATTTGCTTCCCTTGTTCTATTAGTAAAGAAGAAGGATGGATCCTTCTGCATGTACATTGACTATCGTGATTTGAATAAGGTAACTATCAAGAATAGGGACACTATTCCACCCATTGATGATCTCTTGGATGAGATCAAGGGAGCAAAATTCTTCACTAAGATTGATTTAAGATCAGGATACCATCAAATAAAGATGGAGGGTGATGAATACAAGACCGCATTTAGGACCGAAAGAGGATTATTTCATTTTATCGTCATGCCCTTTGGCCTAACAAATGCACTCAAAGGTTTCTTTTGGGATTCCGTTTGCCAACAAAAGGTTCAATGAACTCAAAGCTTCACTTACATCAGCACCCATTCTTGTGTACCTTAACTTTTCAAAGACTTTTTGTGTGAGAGCGGGAAAGGGGACGTCGGATTGTTTTACACCAAAAGTATGGAGTCATTGCATTTGAGAATAGAAAGCTTATTGTGACAAGGAGATGGGATTGCATGTTTATGAGAAAGAGATGCTTGTTATCCTTCATGCCATGAAGAAGTGGCATCATTATATTTATGGTGTCCATTTCAGGTGAGAAGCGATCACAGAGTGTTGAAAATTTTCCTATCCCAACCAAACCTCTCTCCTAAGAAAAAGAGGTGGCTAGCCACACTTCAAAGTTTTGATTTTGAGATATCATATACACTGGGCAAGGATAATATCATAGAGGATACATTGTTAAGGATGTGAGCTTTCACTATGACATCAGTCATGGAGGTTTATAGTGATCGGATTAAAGGGATTCAAGAGAACTATATTTTATATAAGGGTGCTATGCCCATATTTATAGGAAATTACAACAAGGAGATCATGAAGATATCCCTCACTATAAGCTTCACAATAACCTCTTATGGTACAAGGATAGAGTGTATCTTGTTTCCACTTCATCATATATAACTAAGGTGCTTTATGAGATGCATTCTTCTCCACTTGTGAGTCATCTTGGTTTGCTATAAAGACCTATGACAAAGTGAGCAAGGGTTTCTTTTGGAAAGCCATGTGGAGAGATGTCAAGAAGTTTGTGATGGAATGTTTTCATGTCAAAGGAACAAGCATAGTCATCAACTACCCAATGGTCTACTTTATCCTTTACCCATTCCGGATGAGAAGTGGACCCACATATCTATGGATTTCATTAACGGGTCTTCCCAAGACTACATATGGATGGGATCAAATATTTATGGTGGTTCATAGGCGTACCAAATCAACTCACTCCATTGCTTCTAAGACCATATATGGAGCATCTCAAATTGCCAAACAATTAAATCATAGTGTTCTTATGTGGGATTTGACACTATTTTGTCATGTCTATGATACTCGCCTCCTATTTCTTTAGGGTGCCGACGGTGCTAGCATGAAAAGTACCTATGAATGCCTTGGCTACCATGCAAGCTTCTAGCACTTTGGATCCCATAATCTTGTTTGTCTGCACCCTATCTTTGAATGTCCATAATCTTGTTTGTCTGCACCCTATCTTTGAATGTCCATGAATCTCCTTCATTAAGTGAATTGATCTACACATTTTAGAGGGTTGATCTCCTCATCCTCATCTGGTGAGGTATCTTGAGCATATCCAAATGAGCTAGTGTGCACATGCACTCATGCATTCACACACACATGCCCTTAGGCACCGAACACTTGTCTATTACAGCATAACAACCTTGTAATAATCTCTTCCCTCTACTTAAAAGAGGTGCTCTTGTATAAATGACATCATCATCAACACAGTATACATGGCACTGATACTATCTTCTATATCGTGATGCTGCTTTGGGCGTATCCAAATGAGCTAGTGTTGAAGTATGCTTTACATATGCATCTATGCACATGCACTCATGCGAATACTGCTAGGGGTACGCGGCTTGTTGCCTGCCTATTGGCATTTGCCACACCCATAAAACGAAATTCATTGAATCCAGACACGCATGGCATGAATGCAAGAATTTTGATATCAAGACCAACAAGCGTGCACTACCTCCCGACCTAACTTTTCTTTTCACTCTTGTCGGGCACAAGTCTAGAAACACGGTTAGCCCTTTTGCTTGCTTGCCAGCCAAGAAACTGCCAATGAATATCTAGAACAGACAGAGAAGAGCAACAAAATATAAGTACGATTTATGCACGAATTGATTTTTTGCTATTTCAATTTCTAGAGTTTCGAGTTCGGAATGAATATCAATATATAATGAGGAAACATTAGGAGCTGTTTGTCTAGTGGGTTCCATTTCCCTTAGTTAAAACACCCTAAATGACATTTTCAGAGTGACTTTTAGGGCAAAAAGCGAAGCTATTTAAACAGATTCATAGCATTTTCCCAGTTCCTAGGAAACTCTCTGGTCTGAATCCGAGGAATAGCATGAATTATTTATTACACACACATGCCCCTAGACACCCGACACTTGTCCGTTAAAAGTATACCAACCTTGTAAATCGTAACAACCTCTACCCTCTACAGTTTACATGCGCTAATACTCTTTTCTTGGCTCAAGACTCTGTTTCATATCTACGCAGCTATGGAGGCTCCTGCTGCACTCTAACCAGTGTCCAACACCTCTGCTACTTCTAACATGGTTCAGAGCCCAGGATAGTGTCCAGCACTTCCGCTATTTCTAACATGGTTCAGATCCTAATCCTAGAACCAGTGGGTGGCCCACAGACCTCCACTGCGCTCATGGTCTTCCACGACCTTGATGGTGAGTTTTCCCCCCCCCCCCCCCCCCCCCCCCCCCCCCCCTGCTTCTCATATTATTACAAGTGTCTTAGTTGATTGCCCTACTATAGTCCTCGACACCTCTTCAATGACTCTTGCTTTGCCCTGTAGTAGCAGCTACCTCTCTCTCCAAGACAGGAGAAACCTTGATCGAATCTGCATCCACCAAAGAAGGGTTCTACTCTGTGACGCCCCAATCTGCCCACTTCTACGATGAGGGGCCTCTCATGGATTTTGCAGCATCATCCCCTTCTCATCATGAGGGGCCTCACCTAGCCTCTGCCCCCTCACATGAGTGGCCTCACCTAACCTCTGTTGCATCACCCTCTCCAACAAAGGGAGGCCCCTTTGCCTCTCCCTGCACATATATGTTGCTTTTTATGTGTTCAATTAGAGGCTGCCCCCTCCAACAATCGGGAGGCTCTCTCACATTCTTATGAAGAGTTAGCTCTCTCGCCACACTTAGCCCTACACCTTTGATTTTGGACAACAGAGGGCCTCTGTCCATCATCAATACATTTCCGCGGCCTTCTCACTTCTTGCAGTTACGATTTCTTCCCTCAGATGGAGGCCTACACATATCTTTATAGCATGCAACTCCTCCTACAGAGGCTTTTGATACCTGCTTCCATACCTTTTTTAGAAGCAACTCTTGTAAATGAGCTACCTGTTTGGGCTTGCACAGCCTCGGGCTTGTAAATGAGCTACCTGTTTGGGCTTGTAAAGGAGCCTCGGGCTTGTAAAGGGCTTGCACAGCCTCGAGACTATTTGACACCCCTTTTTCAAAGGAGATCAATGGCGGACATTGTCGCTCAAAAATCGAGGATCGGGTGGGCCGTCGGATTTTGTGATCCATGTGTAATCCCTGTGAAATCCAAGTGTGAAACCTGTGTGATCTCATCTTGTGATCCTTGTGTGAACTAGGGACGGCGGCGGGGTCAAGACGTGCTTTTGTCAGCATTAAAGAGGGTGTGGACTTTAAAGCAAGGCATCTTTTTTGAATTAAGGCTCCTTTATCACCCCCTTTGGATCATTTATCTCCATTTGGCATTTGGCTCCCTTTAGTCTCCCTTTAGTGGTGAGGCTTATTTCTGAGTATAATGTGACCTATTAGCAATGTTATCCCGGTGTGAACCTTGTGTGATCTTGATGTGAACGGGTCGGCTTCTCGTTTAAACAATGATGGGATTTTTTTAGTAAACTAGTGCAAGGTTAAAGTTATCAACTATTCAAGGAGTGTGTTATGACATCTTTCTTTGCAAGCAGTGATCTTGACAGACCAGTGTAGTCATTTGAGGATTGGCTATGGTGTGAATCAAGTGAGTATGATTTTGACTTCTCTACATCCAATGATAGTATTACTGACAGTGAGCTTTTTACATCCAAGGACAATATCGTTGAAACAAGCTCTAATGAAGGCCGTTCATGCGAAGCCCCAAGATCACCTCTCGACTTGGAGATCAACTTAAGTTTTTTTTTTTCGCTTGATCCACATTGGTATGTTTCTCAATGATTTTACTCCTTCAACAAAGCAAGTTACAACTTAATGAAGGGAGCTTTTGAAAATAACGATTCCACGAGATTAGAGGAGGTAAAGGCATGTGACAGCACAGGTTCTTTGGATCTCAAGCGATGGAGAAAACTACAGGACAATTTGCGGCTACAAAAGAATGAAGATGGGTGCTCTAACCTATGCTTGGTCTCTTCACCACATTTAAAAATATCCCATATAAATGAGTGGGCCACAATTGTTAGAGAATGTCACATGGCAGAAGATGGGAGTATCCCACCGTGATATTCATGACACTTTGTGCATGCTCAAGAGCGCCTGGTGCATGGATATAAGAAGGTAAGGCATCCCAATACAGTTTGCCACAATTGTTAGAGAATGTCACATGGCAGAAGATGGGAGTATCCCACCGTGATATTCATGACACTTTGTGCATGCTCAAGAGCGCCTGGTGCATGGATATAAGAAGGCAAGGTATCCCAATACAGTTTGCAAAAGATCTTCTACATAGCTGTAGTTGTTCGCATAGTGAAGATTCCAAAAGAGCGCTTAGATCAAATGGTATTAACAGGTTGAACACAAATCTAGCAAAGCAGGAATACGTGAACATCGCAGTTTCTAATTTGGGTCAAGCACTAGATGACATTGTCACTGAGCACAAAGTATGACTAGTGTTTGTTCGCTTCAGAAATGGTTCATGTGGAAAGAAAAAGGTAATTGACTATGCATGTCATAGAGGCAGGGAACCTCGAAGGCAAGGAAGCAAGAGAAGGCTAAGAAAATCAAATAGGTGTGGATGTCCTTTTTGTGTTGCAGTACGTATTGACCATGTCTCTGATATTGCAGTACGTATTGACCATGTCTCTGATATTGCTTCCATCACTTTGTTTCCCTATCATCAAGAACATGTGCCAGGCTCACAAGAAGACTTGTATCATCTACCTGTGCATCAAAATGTTCTCCAATGTTGTACAGAGGACTTGTTTGATATGAGAATTCCGTATCATGTGGCAAAAATGTCCTTGTCAAAGGAGAAGTTGCATTATGATAATGCCTCTAATGTGGATAAGGTAATCTACAGGTTTTTTATGATACCACGAGAAGTGTCGATGATGTCCTTTCAAATAAGACGGCAAGGTACAAAGCATACTAGCACATTTCTCTCACTGAATTGGCAATAATGTGATGAACAAACAATAGCATTTATTGTCTTTTGTAGGGAGGTTATCTGGAGATGATTGGGTTGCAATGTGGAAAGAGGTACAGCTATTGCAAAAACAAGGCAAGGTATGAAATTTAGTTGGCCATGTGTGTAAGGTGCTAGGCCCAGTGCAGCTTGAAAGTAACAAGATTTCTTGGCATTGCAGGTGTGTTATTGTCAACCCTACAATCCTTCTGCGGAGGTTGCTTAAAAAAGATTGTTCATTGTAATAATTCAAGATGAGTGGATGCTGCACATGGCAATGCGTTTTTCTTTGAACAACTTATGGGCAATTGACAGTACATTTAAAACAAACATTTTTGGGCTACCATTGTATGCTGCAGTATTGCCTAATCAAAATGGAATTGGCATACTTATTTGGTTTATGTTATGCACAAATGATCCAGGGTCTGAACAAGAAGCAATTGCTCTCCAGGTTACTCTCAAGACAGTGCTATCTAGAATGAGAGATATTCGTCCAGCTGTCTTAGTAATTGACAAGTCACACATGGAGCTTGAGGCTTTCAACAAAGTGGTGCAAGAAGATCCTTATTGTTGGATAGACAATGGCTTAGGTGGCCAACAAGTGGCATGCCATGTCCTTCTCTGTTGGTTCCATGCAAAGAAAGCGTGGGTAGAGAACTTACTCCCAAAGGTATTCATTGACTTCCAATGTAATGCTTCTCATTGGTTACCATACGCTTCATTAATGTTTGGTAATGTATTCTGCAGGTTCCAAGGAGTCCCAAGACCATCTCTACTCCTCAATGTGTACCCTTTTGAATAGCTCTACGGAAGCTTCATTTGAGCTCGAAATTCTCTTGCAAAATTATGAGGAAAACACAAATGTGCAGAGATATGTTACAAATGGTTGGTGTGGGAGTGATTGCCCTTGGCGAACTAGATGGCCAAGATTTGGTCGCCTCTTCAATTATGGAAATGTGGACACTACAAACCTTGTGGAGAGACTGTGGTAATATATAAAGTACACATTATTGAATGCACAGATTAATCGATCTGTTTTGGACTTGGTACATGCAATCATTGGTGACTCGCAAAGTGGCACTCACATGGGTGGGACCTTATTAGAGTTTTTCAAGCAAAAACAAGAGATAGGTACTATGTTGGTTGCTTTTGCATAATAATATGTTCACTTCTTAACTCCTTTGCTCCTCTCTTAGTTGACTCCGGACGATTCAATATCTATGGACATACTCAACAGCAAACAACACGTTTACGGGAAGGAGAAAAATTGCTGCAAAGATTTGAAGAACGGCCTTCTTCCGTGATTGCAGTAAATGAGCTAAATTTGCTATTCAAGATGTTAAGTGCTTCATCTAATAAATGGTATCATGTCAGTCTGCAGATCAATTTTTGTGATTGTCTGGATGTTGCAAGCAACTGCAAGCATCTATATGGCCTAAGGTTAATCATTGAGAAGCATTTTTGTCACCTGTTTCCAATCCTCCCAGTCATAGACAGCGCAAGAAGTATGTTTATGGAGGATACTACTAATGTTAGCGAGGGGCACATTCAAAACATGCCTGAGATTAGTGTTGCATCCTCCAGTCTTTCAGAACAGAAGAGTCGTGTACTTGCGAGCATCAATGAAATAAGAAGCATGCTCGATCAAGTTGAAGTGCGTGTGCAAGAGAGTGACTCATCTCAGCTTGAAACTCTTTTGGACCATCTCAAGAGTTGCACATTCATCCTCATGGATGATCCAGCACCTAGACACATTAAAATGCCCACACGAGGAGGCATCCATCAGATACAGGAGCATGTCCCAAGCACGAGGCTTGGCCATGGGGTGAAACACATACAAAGGGCATCTTCAATAAGTGAGGAGGAGCAAATAGGAACTTGTCA
Organism: Cibotium barometz; assembly: GCF_041138505.1. Lineage (NCBI taxonomy): Eukaryota > Viridiplantae > Streptophyta > Polypodiopsida > Cyatheales > Cibotiaceae > Cibotium > Cibotium barometz. The sequence continues at coordinate 21,278,507 of NC_141078.1, forward strand.
ACCCTCCAGGCCAAAAACGCATACAAAGGGCATCTTCAATAAGTGAGGAGGAGCAAATAGGAACTTGTCAACCCTCCAGGCCAAAAAGACTCACCAGAGTGTTGAGAAGAAAGCATCAACATGGTCGGCAACGAGTGAGATTCCCAGAAAAACCATGGATTTGGTGTTCCCATTGTTGCTCAAAGACTTTTATGCTGGACCCTAAAGTGACCATAACTTGTTGCACATGCCATGCAATATTACCCTTGACATCAAGGCAGGCCCCAAGAGGTAGCGATTGTATTCTTGTTGGAAAAGTGGTAAGAATATGTGGGATCTCCTCTAGCGTTACTGCTAAAATTGTGTCATGTGATTGCGGCGGTGATGTAGATCAAGAGAGATGCTTTTCCTTGGCTCAAGATAATGGAGACATGCTGCGCAACGTGTTGGCCTCTAAGTGGATGCTTGTTCTCTTGTAATCAAGCTTTACACAACTCCATCCTCAATGAATTAAGAGTCTTGCTTTCTTTACCATGTCTTTATGATCGTGGTTCACTTCAAATGAGGTTTTCATTTCTGTTATTATTTTTCTAAAGTTGTATGTTGTCGGGTCACATTGCCATGAATTGATGGGGTTCAAGCAGTGTTAATCACTCTTGGTTCACAAATGGTTCACACAAGGTTCACAACTTTGTAAATATTTTCCCAAAGGTTCATGCTCGGTTCATGCTCTTGGGTCACATTACCTTGAATTGATGGGGTTCACACATGGTTCACAATGGGTTCACACATGGTTCACAACCCTGTGAATATTGTCCCACAGGTGCATGCTCTCGGGTCACATTGCCATGATTTTATTGGGTTCACACATGGTTTACACATGGTTCACAAATGGTTCCCACTTGGATCACATTTGGATCACACATGGTTCACACAGTGTTCGCTACCCTGCTAATACTTTTCTAAAATTGTATGCTCTCGGGTCACATTGCCATAAATTGATGGGGTTCACACATGGTTCACACTCGGTTCACTCAGAGTTTACAACGCTGTGAATATTTTCCCGAAGGTACATGTTCTCGGGACTCATTGCCATGATGAGTTCATTGGGTTTACACATGGTTCACACAAGGTTCACATTAGGTTCACACAGGTTTCACTTTAGGATCACACAAGGATTACAAGCATGAGTATCTTATTCTCTAAGGATTATGTTCATCTACTTAGGAGCCCTTTTTGAGAACAAAGGGAGTACAGACCATTGTCTGTCTACTACCCACAACCACTCATTAAAAATTAGCATAAGGGTCTTCTCATTCACAACATAATGGAGTTTTCCATCAAGGAAGATTTACAATCCATAAAGACAATGTGTTTGCTAAAAAATTATCCACGACCACTCACAATTAAAATTAGCATAAGGGACTTCTCATTCACATCACAATAGAGTTAAATATCAAGAAAGAACCACAATCTTTAAAGAAATTGTGTTTGCCAAGAAATTATCCACAACAACTCACATTAGAAAGAAGCATGAGGGACTTCACATTCACAACATAGTAGAGTTATTCATGAAAAACAAGAGAAGATAAGAAACAATGCAAGTTATCATTGCCAAAATATTTGTCATAAGACAACCAAGTTTGTCAATAAGTTTGCCGCGATACAAACTAACTTTGCAATAATGCAAAGTATCATTTCCAAAATTGTTGCCACAATACAAAATGAGTATCATGTGAAGCCAAAACTATGCCGACACAAAGAAGGTGAACTCATTGTATCTCCAAGATCTTTTTCTTCACCCATGCGGCCAAATCTAGCTTCAACTGCTCCACGGCCTCATGTTTGAACCAAGTCCTAGTCAATTGCATACATAAGAGAAAATAAAATCGAATGAGTACAACTCCTTAATTGTGAAACTTAGAGATAAGACTCAAGAGAAGCATCTTACATAGCTCTTCGATCGTTTGCCATATGCCCCCTCAATCATCCGTTTCATGTAGGCCATGACATAGAATCCACAATCTATAGCATTAGGCTGTTGCGGCACCTACCAAAGAATCAAAGAATGAGTGAACCAATACAAATTTTCAGGGTTAGTGATCGCAAGGGTGCCAGGATTATTACATGTGGTTTCTCCAAGGTATCCAAGGACTTCCTTGGCCTCTCCATAAACTCCCTCAATGAGTTGTTAGAGCAATGTGAAGCCATGATTTGCAAAGCCCTAAAAGCATAGTTGGTGTAGATGGTTAAAAAAAAGTCTTTTTTGTTCTAAGATAACAAAACAAGTAGCCAATATGTACCTGTAAATAGATGACAAATGAGTTGGAGACACTACCCTTGAGAGTGGATCAAGATATAGTAATCCATGAGTCTCCCATGGACAACGCACTAGCCTTTTATGGATATTGTTGTACAACGCAAAAAGTTGCCAATGATGTCTATAGAATGAGAAGCAACAAGAACACATTAATCCATTAAGCATCCTAATAGATAGTTTGAACATCAAAGGTACTAAGTTAGTAGACCTACCCATCCACAATTGAAAAAAAGATAAACAAGTACTTTGCCACATCTATCTCTCCAAAGCAACTATCAAGCTTTTTTGCCTCTTGATTTCGACATACCTTTATAAAGGCATACCAAAGGCTGTCACAAAACCATGCTTTTTCGAAGACATGGCTTGGCATCGTGTTCTCGAACCACCTATAAATTAAGCGGTTCATTGATGTCACACCCGTGCAATATACATATACATATGGAAAAGATCAAGCCTTTTTTAAAAAATAGACTTACATATGACACAAATTCATTGTCTGTGTCGATGCTTTTTGAGTCACAATTGACTCCAAAAGGCTACCATAAACCTCAACAACTTGATTCGATGCACGAGACACAAATTGAATAGCAAGACCACTCTCAAACCTACATAGTGTAAAAGACGTATGATCATACATGCAAGTAGAAAATGATTCACACATGAAAGATAAAAGACTTCTATTAAATAGCCTTACCTCTTAATGAAATCATCACATTTCAAAGGTTGACTTAAGTTAGCATCTATAGTTGTGCTTCCATTCGCAATGACCACGGTAATGGGAGCACTTGTGCTAGATAGAGGGGAGTCACTAATAATAGTAGGAGACCCAAGCCTTGTGGATATGCCAACCTATGCAAAATTAGAGAAACATTTGATACATATCCATTCTACACTTTATGAAAGCAACGTTTACATAAAGGAATTTATTTTTAAGACACCTTCGCTTTTTTGGCCATTTGCACATGAGTTGCAAGGGAAGTTTCCATTGGCTCACCGATTTAAAATGAGCACAAGATTCGGCTTTCCTCGAAGAACGTACGAGCGCTATCCTCTTTCATAGGAGCTAAAAGTGGACCTTGATCGTCAAAGCTCACCAACTTCTCCTACAAAAGAGAATGAGCAATATAAATTTAATGTGACAATAAAAGAACCTCTACTTCTCCTACAAAAGAGAATGAGCAATATAAATTTAATGACAATAAAAGAACCTCTATCACGTTGTAAAAAAGAATGAGAAAAAAGCATTAAGCCTCTGTCAGGAGAGTATTACCGGAGTGACTACTTTGTCACGTACTTCATGTGATCCATCATTTAAAGGATTGGCGGTGGGTGTGGATGTCGTTGCATTATCCTTCGCTATTAAGCGTCTCTAAATTAAGAAAACACTACTCAAAATGATGCAAACACACATGAATATAATGCACTACTAACCAAAGCAATTATTCTATACTCACATGTTTCTCATAGCCTTCAGCAATCCGCTTGTTGATGTGACTCAAGCAAACATCCTTTCCCAAGAGGTATTTTTGCATTGCACTCTCGACCTTCTCTCTAATGTAAGTATCCTTGCTTTCAAAGCACGATCTTTCATCATCACCCATTGCGTCCCAATCCTCTTCAGCCCTCTTTTTAAGTCGAGCTTCTTGAGTCCTCGTGTTTTTGTTGAGCTTCTGGTCCGGATTTTCAAAGCGCGCACGACATTGCTTTGTGTACAAAGCTCTTGGGGCCTCTTGAGTGCGATGACCTAGAGGACGACCACCCTTTCGCATAGGAATATCTACATTGATATGATGCTTGTTGTGCAAATGGTCCATCATATCACCTCGCCTGAGGTATCATACATTCAATCTGCGACACTCCTTTGTAGCAATGCACAAACGAGTGGTACAACCGTCGTCAAGCAAAACATCTTCAAACAATTGTGTTTCATCGTCGCTGGCCATCGACCTTATGAAAAAAACACCATACATTAGTTGACTTTTCTGAAGCATGTGAAGCTCATCCACAACTCAAGTATGACTCAATGACTCAATGCAAAGGTAATTAAGCGACTCGATGCAAAGACGCACACACACGACTCTCTCCCCTCTCACTTATCGAGAGCAGTTTCTATTTGATGCACTTTTACTTTTTTTCGCTTTTTCTTAGTGTCATTTATAGCATCTCAAAGTGTGGAATGTACTGCCAATAATGTATCTAATTTGTCTTATAGGCCAACTTCGGCCTCAAAAGGTCATTAATGTGACTTTCTTACTTCCCTTCTTTATATACCAAGATGAATCCAGGATAAGCCCAAATTCACCTTTAAACGAAAGTGCAAGGTATAGACTCATGGTAGCCATCCACAAGACCATATAACCATTAGCTCCATCATGCATAGTATTGACTAAATACTACAACATCCCTACTAACACTGTCAGCGCCTAATAGCGGTTGTAGAATTAGGTACCAATATATGCTCCCCCACACACACGAGTATACATCAATACAACGTTCAACAGACTGAGTTTCTGTATGACTTCGAAGATCAAGGGCAGACTTGGCCATAATGAAACCTATCACTAATAGAAGCATTAAATAGGAAAAATTAGCACAAAAAAGGGGGTTGATAGGGCATATGCACCACAGAAAGATAGGAAGAATTAGCACAATATCAACTAGTCGTAACTCGGACGAAAACTTCACACTAAAGCCAAAAATAATCAAGAATTGATTAGGGTGAACTAGCAATCTCTAGGTTAAGCTTAATCAATTCGATTAAGCTCTAGGTTTTGACTGAAAATGAATAAAAATAGAAGGGCGAACCAGCTTGCAGAGCACTTATCGTCGTAGTTTGGAGGTGACCGTCGCGCAGCTGGTTCACACCGTCGCTCAGTAGCTATTTTTCAGAGGAGATTGCAAAGCCTCAATTGCACCGTCTCACAGCTGGTTCGCAATAGTGCGAGGCAGCTGGTCCTGAGGAGATTGCAAGGCGGAGCAGCTGGAAGTAGGTAGCGCCCATGATAAGCTGGAAGTAGGTAGCGCCCATGATAAGCTGGTCCACAAGAGTGAACTAGGTAGCGCTCAGCAGTCGTTTTGTTTGGGAGGAGCAAGGCGGAGCAGCTGGTTCGGCGTGAGATTGAAACCGGATTTCAAGAATCATCGGCATAGGAATTTTGAAAAAAAAAAATATCAGTAACGTCGGTCGGGCCGTTTAATACGTTTTTAATCCACTGACCCGTTTTTAATACGTTTTTAATACCTTGAGAATCTCACGCCTCCGTTTTATATCCCTTGAGAATCTTTAGATTCTCACTCCTAATCTAACGATCGGAGAAATACCAGCCCTTGATCCCTCCTGGGATGTTGTGTCACATAGTCCTGAGGCTTGCACAGTCCCACCCTATTGTGCAATAAGTCCAATAGAGGCACATCCCTTTGTTCAGAGCTCCTTTTGGGCCCATCTGTGCCATAGCTTGCCTGTGCAAAACAGCCCTTTCGCACCAGTGAAGTGCTAACCTTTGTGGACACACCTGCTTCTACTGTAGATGACAACCAACACTACTTTGGTTGTCTATGGGACTTGCCACACTAATGCCTCTATTTGGCCGATAGATTGCTGTACTCACTCCTCCAATTGGAGCCTCTTTTGTTACCCTACATGTGGTCAACATTACGCTGGGCTTGGACCATGCAGAAGATAAGGAGAGACAGGGGAGAATACGCCCCAGCAACACTGCCCATAGAGGCAATCCTGGCTCTGCAGCACTGTACCCCCCTACTAATCCCATCTGCAAAGAAGGGGGTACATCTGCAAAGAAGGGGGTACATCGGCTCTTTGCCATCCCCCACAAATGGCTCCATCTTTACGGTTCAACAATGGCCATGAAAAGGGACCTCCATATATCTACAACGCCTCTACAACAAGAGGCGACCCTTCATCAGACAGCCCCAGCCCCCCTTTGTGCCCTACCTCATAGAAAACTCAATCATTTTTTCTTCCTTTCTTGTTGGTAGATGCAATGGTGGGTAGAAATGAGATATGCTCATTTTTGGATGGATTCAAGGGTGGTGGATATGTATAATCAAAGTCCAAGTGGCCATAGAGGACAATAAAAAAACAATCTTTGTGATAGAATGGGGAAAATTTGCTTCTAATGTGCTTTCAAATGTGATGACATTTGGGCTAAAGAATGCATGAGCCACATTTTAAAGGATGGTTTGAGAAATCTTCTATGAGTATCTTACCATGCCATGAGGGTATTTGTGAATGATTTCAATGTATTTGGAAAGGAGGCAGTGGATTCAACCAATGTGGAGGTAATATTGTGTGAAGCTATCAATCCATATAAAATTTTCAGGAATATGGGAATCGGTACATTTGAACTAGCAAGTATGGCGAAAGGCTACCAAAATCAATAAATGGGTACATGCTGAAGCCGTATCATGGTATCATGGAAAAATTTCAAAATAATCAAAAGTAGGAACTGGATCGAGAGGATGCTCAAGAAAAATTGTATGCGAAGGAAACAAAGTGTGTGTATGCATGGCGTTGGCATGCAAAGTGGAAGACAAGACAGTTGGCAATCAAACCATAGTACCAATAAATTAAAAGATAGCAACCCCTCCAGATAGGTCGCATGGGGATAAAATAAAAATAATCATGTCTCTCTTTTCACACCCCCTACCTATCTCATCATTATATCTCTTGTTATCTGTGCATTCAATGCTAAGGAGATGAACTAACCTAGGATTTTGAGAAATCACAGAGAGGACGAGGAAGGTTGAGTGTTCATGGTCGTACCATTGGCATGCCCAAAACAAATCCAAATGGTTTGGGTGTGGTGGCATCACAATTTCTAGTTTGTGAAATGATCTGCTCCTTTGCATCTTCTACCTTCTAAACATTCATCTTCCTTGCATCTCGTGCTTCCTCTCACACACCTCTTGTTTTGTTTTGTTAAGCAAGATGGTGGAATTTAAATACCTCACCTCAACCCCACATAAGGAAGCAAACAAGCACACAGAATGGCTCGAGAAATTTGGGATCAAGACATTTGCAGAGAGCATCGAGGGAGAGAGAGGGCACTCTTTACGAGAGAGGGCACGAGGGCGAGAGAGGGCATCTCCCATGAGATGAACTTCAGCATAACTTCAGAGCCAAGAAGCAATTGGAGCACTTAAAGAGCTCCAACACCATCACCCTCCCGTTTAGAACAGAAGAAGAAATTCACACCACTGTATGTGGTAGAAGTATCGAGGCTACCTACAAAGGGAGGTAGCTACAAGTATTGAGGCTACTTGCAAAAGGAGGTATTCAGGCTACTCATAGAAGGAGGTATTCAGGCTACCCGCAAAAGAGGTGAAAATTAAAGTGAAATGAAAGGGACCTCATCGTGCAATTTGGTCCTCTCTAGAGGGGGCAAAGGAGAAGAAGATTACATGAAACCTTGACGATGAAAACATACAAAAGTATATGGTGTTTGTGGTCGAGATGATAAATCTAGCCCACAAACCTTACTTCACATCAAGAAAGAACTATGGCATGGTCAAGGCCATCGAGCAAGAAACAAGTTTACATGGAAAAAATCATGTACAACAACCTCAAGGAGCAAATCAACAAACTGTCCAAACCCCAACAATAAGACTAAGATTGGTGGGTATATCTGATAACCCTACCTATCTCAAGGAGCATATCAGCAAACTGTCCAAACCCAACAACAAGACTAAGATTGGTGGGTATATCTAATAGCCCTACCTATTTCAAGGAGAGGAGGGGCAATAGGCTAACAAGAAACACGTCACAAAAGGAGAAGAATTGGAAGTCCATGCCTAGATTTTCTTGGCTGAGGGGAAAGATGGGAGGCATAGGCTGGACTACTGCTACTAGCTCCTTGTAAGGAAGAGTGGAAGAAAGCAAAATAAGAGTTGGAGGAGCAGTGAGCCCTACCCCCTTCTGTACAGCTAGCAAACTGGCAAGAAAGCGAGGAAAAAGCTGCCACCTACTGAAGACTGGGTGAAGAGGGAGCAAACAGAACCTGTACGGCCAGCAAACTGACCAGTCGCTACCCCCTTTTGTACGGCCAGCAAATTGGCAAGCAAGGAAAAGCTGCCGCCTGCTGAAGACTGAGTGAAGAGGGAGCAAACAGAACTTCATTGGCCGCGCATCTGCTGCTGCTGAAGGTCCTGTATGGTCACGAAAACAGAGAAAAACCCTACCCGTTTACTCTCGTGCAGAAGAGAAGGGACTGCTGCCCATTATACGTACAGCGCTCAGGAGGAGAGAAGGAGAAGAAGAGGGAGAGAACACTTATCAACTGCTGCCCGCGCCTACCCTCCTCCCATCATGCGCATACTTGTTGTGTTGTTTTAAAAGAATCCACTAGCCCAAAAATACATATGCTTGCTTTTTCCCCGTTAAAAGTGGAAGACCCTCCAATAATACCACAAACCTCTCTTTTTGGGAGATAAAAGAGGTGCCCACTTAAAGTGTTGACACATGGTTAAAAAGATTAGGTCCACCTCATATATATATATATATATCTTCACCAAAACCCCACATGTCCACCCACTTATAAGTGTAAACATGTATCCTTATAAACCATAAAAGTGAGTAAAATCCTGTAAACTCATGTCCTATAAACCGCCTTCAAATAGAAATATTCCAGATAAGCCTTCACACACGTTCTATGATAAACTTGCTTTAAACAGGTGTCTTCCATTATGTGGTTTTGCTGCTCCTGTGGAAAAATCTCCGTTCACACCTTGGTAAGCTAACTGGTCAGTTTGTTGGCCATATAGTGGGCAATGGGCAGATTATCTCTCTCTTTCCCTTGCACCGGACATACAGTGGGCAGTTGGTAGTTTTTCTCTCTCTTGTTCCTGAAGTGCCGGGGCTTCAGGGATATTTAGGGATTGTTTTGAGAACCTCTTCAAGGCTAATTTGGCACAAAGTTTGGTGTTAGGATTGACACCAACCTGGGATGTTGATTCGTATTGGTTCTTGGAGTGGTTTGTGCTTTGATTCCTGTGCAAGTGTTTTGCTGAGGAAACTTGTGGAAAGCTCTGGTGTTGTTCACACCCGCACCTTGGTATTTTGTAAAGCTTCTCAATCAATAAAGAAGTTCCTATGGGGGGCTGGTTGTTTCAGCTCAGTGTTGTGTTCCTTTTAACATAGTAGATGGTTATTTTCGCTGTGTTTTCACATCTTTGTTTGGCATCTGAAGTGTCCGTCCATCGATTCGGGTTCCCGTCCGATTACACAATAGAAGACATAATGGCACTAGCTACTTGGAACAAGAAGCACAAAGCCAATTACAGATGCCGCTGCCACAGCTTGGACCATCTAAACTTGTCTCATACCCAAGTTGCCTCAAGGTTTTAAAAAATAATTAACAGGAGCCATAAACTACTTACAAAGTGTGTGATAGAGGGGCCAAGAGAGATTTAAAGACTACAAACAACCCTCCAAGAAAAGGAAAGGTGTGTCTAGTGTGTAGTGTAATAGGGTATTGTAGGATGTCTAAAATCATAAGGAATTCTTGCAAGAGGAAGTGGAGAAGCTGAGAAGGGAGAAGCGACGAGCATAAAGCATTGAAATTAAAGGTGACACACCTACAAAAGAGGCAATAAATTGATGGCAACAGAAGTCGAGGATGAAGATGAAACATGGCTTGGACACAAGCTCTTCTTTGACTCTTTAAAGCACACAATGCCAAATAGATAAGAAAGAGGAGTCAAGGAGTTGAAAGGCATTGTGTCCATAAAAGAGCGAGCAAGGACTGAAGATCAAACATGATTTGGATACAAGCCCTTCTCCGATTTTTGAAAGCACAGAGGCCAAAACAAATTAGATATACTAAAGGAGCATCAAGAAATGACAAAACTTGTGAAACAAAGAGCAAGCAAAGACAAGGTGGAATTAGTGAAGCGACGAGTGCCCATAAGTCTTTGAGCTAGATGTAGAAAATATGGAGGAATGAATAGTTACCATTCTTCCCATTAAAATTTGGGAAATCATCCTGGAATATATGCACGAAGTCATTGAGGTATTCATGGAATATCTTGGTGATAATATTCTAAAAAGTTGCAAGTGGCGTGCATAGGCCGAAAGGCATCCTATTATAGAGATATGTACACCATTGTGTGACAAAGGCAATCTTGAGTTTGTCTACCTCATCAATTTCGACTTGGTTGTACCCATTGAATCCATCCATATGAAGGAGTACAACACGCGGCCCTACGACATCCTCCAATACTCTATCCATGAAAGGTAATGGAAATCCCTATTTTACCATTGTGCTTGGTTCAAGTAAAATATCCACACAAACCCTAATCTTGTTGTTTGTCTTGTTTTTGGGAGTGACCACAATTGGTGAAAACCATTCTGAGTGCTCTATGGGTGAGATGATACTTGGTGCTTCCATCTTCTCCAACTCTTCCTTCATTGTTTTTGCATAATTGGGGTTAAGGTTGGTTTCCTCATTGGCTTATAATCTTGTTTTAGTGGGATTTATTGTTGATATGTACCTATTGTTGAAGGCACCCTTGCCAGGTCTTTGTAGGATCAAGCAAAAACATCCGCATGGTCTTCCATTAGTTGTGTTACCTCCTTGAGAGACGATCATGATGACCCCACAACCAATCAGCCAACTTAATTGGTTTTGGTTTATCCTCAATCCCCAAGTTTAATTCTCACATTTCTTCTGGTAAGTGGTAGTGGGTATCTCGTCATTTTTCTTTGCTACTTCTTCCAACATTTCTAGGTCGTAGTATTGTTGGCTTTTAATGGAAAAATCACCTACTCTCTCTTCTACCCATGCAAGTGGAGGCCCAAATTTTGGGATGGGGTCATGTCCAGACTACTCCAGTTCTGTACCCTGTTTCTTTTCTTTTAAAAGTGCTTGTGGTTCTTTTTCTTTGGAGCTTTAGCTATCTCTTTTACCTCACTCATATTGTGTTCTTACGACCACATGTTTTTCCCCTCTCTTGCTAGTGAGCAATGATTTCTCTCCTAGGCTGAGTACTCTACACTCCTCATCAGTGTACTCTTGTAACTCATGATCCATCTTTGACAAAGGCAATGCACTTAGAAGCTCCTTTTTTCCACCTGTGGGTTCATCCATGATCTCTGTAACTTCCACCATGTTGCAAGCTATGCCATCTAAGGCTTCCAGCCAGTCTAAGGCTTCCAGCCAATCTAAGAAGGTTTCTTGTGGAGATGCTTTTGTCTCCCTTTCTTACAGTACATACACCTCATAGTTAGCCTCCATTTATATTTCACTAGGAGAGGATACCACTGGTGAAGTTGACCATGAGTTTCCTCCTCTTGTTTGATGAACCATCATGTCTCTTACTAGTACACGTATTGTGTTCTCCCCCCAATTTGAAAACACCTTAGCTACTTTAAGCCATGGTCTTCCAACAAGTATGAGAGGGTAAGCTCCTTTTGTAAGGATAGATCAATGGCCACAAACTTTATCAAAATGGTAATGCCTTGGGTTTGAATTGTGACTCCTTCAACTATACCAAGAGGTGAGACATGTCTTAAAGGGTTGGCTACTTTGATGGAAAAATTAAAAGCTTGGGTGATCCTAATACCAACTTGCTTTCTAGCTCCTTTTGTGGTAGCATGTTTACACCTGACCCACCATCCTCTATAGCTTGTTTAATCGGTACTCCATTGATTTGCAATGTCAATCTTGAGCTTTTACCATCTATGAGAGTGGCTCCTATAGACAAACCTGGACTAGGCTAGAGAAGGATGGGTTAGGTGGGTCACTCCATTGATCTATAAGCTTCTTAAGTTTACTCCCCACCCTTCGATTAAGTGTACTTAGCTATTGTGGACCCGATTTGACTTCAATATTCTTGAGCAAGAACTTCACTCCTCATTCTATCTACAATTTACCACCTAGCTTGGGTAGAGTTGTAATTTCCAGTGGTGGTCTCCTAAAAATTCTTGCAAGAACTTATGAATGCATGATCCACTACATCCTCCGGAGTTTTGATTGCCATTCAACAGGTTTTCTTAGAGCTAGAGGATTCCAATTTGGAAGTTGAAGCTTCCCTTAAGACTTGCTTAGATGCCTTACCTTGTGCCCTTGTTATAATAGCTACCAGAGGAGTTGGGTTTGGGTATAAGGAAGGTGTAGGTAACACTTGGGCTAGGTTTCTAGGTGTGGGTAATAGTGGGGGTAGGTTGTTTGGTAAGATACTCCAAGACAAATTTCTACATTGTGGATAGTCAGAGGAGGGGTGTGATCCATTCACACTAGGGTTAGCTGAGTGGGTAGTATCACTTGAATTTGTCTCCACTACATCAACGAGATGAGAAGATGAGGGCCCATAAGATGAATGAAAACTCCACCACGTGTGTATTTATGTTGGAATTTGGTTCCTTACCTTTGGAGAGATTGAGCTTGAGGCCACTTGTTGTAGTGGGTAATCCGAAGTATAGTGGTCCTTGGAATCTAGGCAATTCTTGCATGGAGGTGATAATGCACCTTGACTGATAATGACCATACTCCCCATATTGGTAGCAAAGGATGGGTTTGGTCCTCCTAGGTGGCTCCCTTGGTCTAGAATTTGTGTATTGCCTAGGTGCCTTGGTGTCCATGGCATATACCTGAGATGATTGTGAATAAAAAGGTGATTGTGTCTTGGTATATCCATGGCATAGACCTAAGATGACTGGAATAAGAAGGTGATTGTGTCCGCTCTTGAGTACATAGCACTAGTGTTATGGGTGGGGAATACATGCAGGGTATGGGAGGGGGTAAGTTGTAGTGAGTGATGGGTGTGCATGTTAGTTGGCCTTGATGTAGGTGTCACCATGTAGTCTTCTGTCAGGTGTCCTACCCCCATGTTTTCCATATGTTGCATCTTTCTAGATCCTTTTGCATGGAGGTGATCCCTCTAGCATAGTGCACTTTGACAGATAATGACCATACTCTCCACACTGGTAGCAAAGGATGTGTCTGGTCCTCCTAGGTAGCCGGCTCCCTTGGTCTAGAATTTGTGTATTGCCTAAATGTCTCGGTGTCCATGGCATATACCCTGATTGTGTCTTGGTATATCCATGGCATATATCTGAGATGACTGGAATAAGAAGGTGATTGTGTCCTCTCTTGAGTGCATAGCACTGGTGTTGTGTGTGGGGCATACATGCAGGGTATGGGAGGGTTAAGTTGTAGTGAGTGATGGGTGTGGTGTGCATGTAGGTGTCACCATATATTCTTCTATCAGGTGTCTTGTCCCCATGTTTTACATATGTTGCATCTTTCTAAATCCTTTCATGAAGTAGCTCTCACTTGCATCACGGCCCGTAAAAAAGATAGAGCATACCTCCTTTGTGGAAAATCTGAGATACAATGCCCTCTACAAAGTGACATAAGGTGCACCTAACTCCCAATCCGTGGTCACATATCCTGAAATCTTCCAACTCCTTTCTAAGTTGTTTGATGACTCTTTATTCCTTTCATGTTGTGCCTTCATCTCTTGTATCTCTTATTTTAGTAAGGCCACAAGGGATTGGGTCCTGCAAAGACTACCTTATGCCTCGTTCTCGGCCATTTGTCTACCATTCTCTAGCCGAGTGGTTGCTTCTTGTAATTCCTCTAGGGTGGCAATAGGGCTCTCATTACCCACTTCTTAAGCATGAACTCTCTTGGATCTGATGGTGTCCTTGACACAAGTAACTTGACTATTGTGATAAGCTCTAGGATACTCTCCTACTTGCATTTGAAGGTTGTAGATTTCCTGAACAATCATATCGTGAAAGTTCCTTGGTTTGAATATCCTTAAGAAACCATCTCTTAGGCTGTCCCAAGTAGCAAAGTGATGGACTGGGTGTTGACTATACCATTTTTATCTACTCCTAAGGATATAAGATATGCATCTTCTCTTTCGAGCCTTCTTACCTTGCATGCATTGTTAAATTTTCTAATATGATTATCTACGTCTTTGAAGGAAGTTACCTTGAATGTAGGTAGTTTCACACTTGCCTTTCTAAGTATGGTTGCAAGAGGCTTTCCTTGAGAAGCTTCACCTTTTGAGGAAGAGGTTGGTGCTGATTGCACACTTGATATAGGCCTCCTTGGTTGTTAACTTGCACTTGGGCGCTTGGCCTTGAATTCTTGGTAGTGGTAGTCTTGGTTTTGCACCTGAGTTGCACAACCCACTGCAGTTAACCCACTACAGTTCCAGTATTGCTATCCATGTGAATCAGTGAAAAATTAAGGGAAAACTTGTTGCTTGGTGGTAGAGAACCTTGGTTTGGAGCAAGACTCGAGGACCTTATTCTCCTTCTGAGTGGCTACACTGGGCGGAGAAGCCTAGTCTTTCTTTGGAGGCATCCACTAGGCTGACCCCGGCCAATTTGCTTTTCTAGCTCACCTCTTTGTTCTATCCAACCACCTTTGTTTATGTCTTGGTCCTCAAGATCTCACTCTCCCCAAATGTGGCCTACTTCTTGGCTCCCTTGTACTTAATAATCTTCCCAACTACCCATAGAACTCCCACACTCAATCTCGAGAGAGTCTAGGCTCTCTCCTCTTCTCCAAGCTTCTACAAGCCTCGTATCATATTCATCAAATAAGAATGAGAGTCGGTTATAACCATGTGCAAGAAGGGTCTAAATTATAAAAATGCTATTACTTGATTGTCCCTAATGTAAGTTCCATAGTACCAATATCTTGAATACCCAAAACTGATGGTGTTAAAGACAATGGTTTGGAGGTAGCAATCCATATAAGGTTGAGCCCCTCTTAAGTCTATTGCATAGGATTGGGGAATGAGTTCCAGTTCTACATTGTAGTCTTTCATGCGGACTGTTAATGCATGTAAATAAAGGATCTTGAATCAAAGCATTCATCAAGATTTATGCAAGAATCATCAACCTATGAGAATCCCATCATGATTACAAAATTTTATATATATGTACACTCCTTAATATGATTAACTCACATGCATGCTTACCTAAACTCAATCCATTTAGTGCTTCTTTCTAGTGATCCAAGGATGCCTATTAGGGCACATCATATCCAATGAAGGTCTTGCTAGAGAATATTATAGCCACCTCAAGCTACAACCACCAAGGCCATGTAAGATCCCTGTTCCCACCGAGCAACGGATTCAGGATACTGGCAGCGGAAGTAGCACTTCTCGCGCGGGATAGGGGTCCCACATTCGGGGCCTCGTCCACGGATATCCGGATAAGAGACTAATCCGTCGATTGTTCCAAAACCGAACCCGGAAAAACTTCCTTTACCGGAAAACACGGGTGATTCCACCAGGAAAACTTTTTACTCTAACGTAGTCAAGATCATTTCTGATCAAGCTGATCTAATTGCATCTTCAAGATACTTGATCAGATCAAGGAAGAAACTTGCACTTGGATCATTGAGATGAACGCTTTTTTTCCCATTCAAGAGGCACAGCCGTTGATTCCTATCCATAGAAAAATTACTGTCCGGGATTTACTTTATCTATCATAATAACAAAAGTTGAGTCTCGATTTACGGATCCATCAGTCCAGCCTAACCCCATCCAGTCCCATGGGTTAGCCAACCGTTCAACCACTGTAGTGATGGGATCCAATTAAGAATTTGGTTAGGTTTTGTCCCGGGTACCAAGGAAAAGAGTTCCAAGGCCCCCTAGCCGGATGTTCATGCAAAAATAAAACTAGTCACACCACTCACACACCCAATATGAAATTGCCTTTTCACAGATTCAACCAGTTTAAAACAATCCTTTAATAAAACCATAGTATCACTGATCACCATCTTCCAATTTATCCGGTTGATTCTTAATTTTTTCATCATTCCTTCATCAGAGTATCTATGGCATCATTGGCAACTAGGACGCTCACGCCCTGTCCACTCAGGGGCCGTTTCCTAGTTCCTAGCCCATAATACTCAGCAATATAATCACTTATAAAAATCAAGATGGACTCTCGTTGAAGATCAGCAAGATCAACCAACAGATCCATATAAAGAGCCATGGACTCATCCATTGAAGACCAGCAAGGTCAATCAACTAGATCCATGCCCGGTTTCAGAAAACAACTCTTACTCCTTGTTCCAATATCTTCCTCGACGCACGCGTGGGTATCCTAGGCGACCCAGAGTCCGAGCACCGTATGGTCAGCACCCTCTAGGATCCTTCGCAGGTGACCTAGCGCTTCACTCATAGGCCGCTTCCTTGGCCCCTCATCCACCGTACCGGAAGCTCACCATTTTAATCGCACCGAGGCTGGTCAAGACCTCGGCCGACCTTGCTACGCGAGACGTCCTCCATTGACTCTCCGTCAGCAGTTGCAACTTTATCATCACGACCTTAATCACAAGACGGTCAAAATGCTTCCCCAGCATTCTTGACATAAAACAGTCATTTACAAACAGCATTTACAAACAGTTTACAATTACAGTTTTTATATTAACTCTCATTTTTCCACATTTCCCATCAACCCACATTACTTATTCCACATTCCATTTATATGTGTACTCATCCAATCACATCATTTTCCATCTCCTCACTTCAGATTCCTTCACATCACATATCATATATTCACATCCATACATATATCCATATCTACATCCACATTCACATCCATACATCCACCTCTATATGCATACATTCATATCTACATGCATACATCCATAACTCCAAGCATACATCCACATCCACATTCACCTTCACATCCATACATCCACATCTACATCCATACATCTATTTTCACATTCACCTCCATACATCTACATCTACATGCATACATCCACCTCCACATTCACATCCACATCTATACATCTACATCTACATGCATACATCCACCTCCACATTCACATCCACATCTATACATCTACATCTACATGCATACTTCCACATCTCCATTCACATCCACATCTATACATCTACATCTACATGCATCCATCCACATCTCCATTTACATCCACATCTATACATCTACTTCTACATGCATACTTCCACATCTCCAATCACATCCACATCTATACATCTACATCTACATGCATACATCCACATCTCCATGCATACATCCACATCCACATTCACACTCACATCCATACGTCTACGTCTACATGCATACATCCACCTCGACATTCACATCCATATCTATACATCTACATCTATATGCATACATCCACATCTATACATCTACATCTACATGCATACATCCACATCTCCATGCATAATAAAATTCTTTTAATTAATCTAGGATGACAGTTCCTAGAATATGGTAGGAAATCCTCTTTTCATGCTTTGAATGAAATTATTTTATGTGTATATTTTTATAAAATTTTGCCATAGCTCCGCTACTATAACTAATAAATCTCAATTATTTTTTAAGCTAGGTTATCTTTAAGGGAATGATTAGAATGATCCTTAATTGGATCATTAACTCTTAATGGATTATATAAAAATTAATCATAAACTAAAAGCATAGATTTTTTAAAAAAACTATTAATTTATTCTCAAGCATAGATTAATCTTGGATTAAGAAAAAGCTTTATGAAAAGCTTCATTTGGATTGAGAATGGGTCATGAGTATGACCATTTCTTAAGTGAGAGAGAGAAAAAATCATTAGAATTAAACATAAATGAAAATTTATGTAATTCTTTACTATCATTAATTAATTAACTTCAATAGCATTTCAAAAACCATACCAATTAAGCTTCTCAAGCTTGAGAGGGGTTGAGAAGAGAGAATCATTGAGAAATTATAGAAAAGATCAATATTCACTATACTTATCTTATAATTTGCTTGATTCTTTATTCACGGTAGAGGCCCCCAACCAATCAATTGGTTTAGTATGTTGATGGAGCCACCAATGGAGATTGAAGAAAGAGAGAAGTGTCAAAAACTAGTTAATTATTAAAGAATTCACAGTTCTTGGCTTAGGTGGAGTAGAGTAACAATGTGTAAACACTATATTTTTTTCAACAAGGGAAGGCTTCTATTTATAGGAAAAATTGAGCTCCTAACCAAACAAACTGATTCTAGAATTTTTCAAGTCAGTTTGGTTGAATTTGGACTAGATTTGGACCTAGTTTGGTTACTTTTTGATTCGGTTTGGTTCTATTTTGATTTGGTTTGGCTCAAGAGAGATGAGAGATAAAAATATCACATTATTTTTGAGTTTAAAACTCATTCAAGCATGTGAAATATGCACCTCCTTTAAAGAACTCCCCTTCCTTACATATGTGTCAAAATGGAATGATTATACCCAAAATATCTCATATTTTTTATATTGCTCATAGTTTTTTACTAATAAACCTTGTACATTTTCAACTACTTCATCTTATGTGAAATATGCACCTCCTTTAAAGAACTCTCCTTCCTTACATATGTGTCAAAATGGAATCATACCCAAAATATCTTATATTTTTAATATTGATCATAGTTTTTTACTAATAAACCTTGTACATTTTCAACTCTTCATCTTATGTGAGCATTTACTCATTTTGGATACCCAAATTATCTCATATTTTTAATATTGCTCATAGTTTTTTACTAATAAACCTTGTACATTTTTAACTCTTCATCTTATGTGAGCATTTACTCATTTTTGGGTATCTTCTTTTACAAATTGGATTTATCTCCTCCCTACACATGGATTGATGCTATTGGTCCATAGGAACCTTAATTGGACCATAATCCAAAAATTTCTGAAAATCTAGACCCTTAGACTAAGGTCCTTTATACCCATTTCCAATTAATTCCAATTGCACATTAGAAAATTCTTTTTGAATTTCTGTTTCGGGGGAACTTATTTTAATAAGATGAGTTATTTTTCTATCCAAAAATATTCATAATCTGAATATTCTCTCTCTAGAATAATTTTCTCTCTCTAGGCTAAAACAATTAGAAACAAGGTCTTTATATTTCTGAAGAGGAATTGATTAAAGGGGAAGATACTAGAAAAGGGGTTGGGGGAGGAATCTTACATTCTACCCCACTTAAAAAATGAGAGATGTCCTCATCTCGCAAACTGGGATAATTTTGCAAGATGCACGAATATGAGACTTAGAGAAAAATTTTAATCAAGATTAACCACCAAGAAAAGTCTTAAAGAGAACAAGATTCAAAATAAGAACAAGATTTAAACTTTATTCATTCTCGGAACTTATACAGTAAAGATAGAGGAACTCTTTACACTTCCATAAGCCCGTCCATCATATGGTCACAAAAGCAGCACTCACAAGCTGCACAAGTATAGGGTAACTCATCTATGGGAATAATTCTGTTGGTTATTGCCGCACCTATCTCAGTGGTATGAGGCGATCTAACAAAAAGACCTCTGAGAGGCAAGCCAAAAACGGGGTAAAGGTATATCTTCTCATGAGGAAGAAAACACGCCAGTAAGAAGACCCGCTCAGAAAACCCAAGATGCCTTGATCTCATGATGCAGTAGTATCGGGGACCCAAACCCAAAGCTTTAATAACCATGGCCAAGCGGACATTGTTACGAAAGTGCTGCTGACCCCAGGGTGTTACCCTAGTTATGTTTTGATAGGTCCGCCCTTTGGTCTGAGCTACAGAAGTTCCTAGGTGAGGAAAAAGTGAGCGCTCATACTGTTCTATAGAATCTTTCTTCACAGACTCGCTTGTGTCTTGAAGGTGAGAAATCATCATGGATAAAACTAATTCCTGTTGCCAAGCCATGAAGGAGATTAAGAAGAAGGGAGATCGATGGAAGTAAGATTACTGTGAGCGACAGGTAAAAGTTACGACTTATATAAAGGAAGGAGCTAGCGTAACTTAGAAGCCAACGGTAACTTCCCACTGAAGTTTTACCGTCTTTCCATGATTTGGATTTGGCACATTTTTCTATAGAAGGCATTAACAATTTTGAGATGAGGAGATAAAAGAAGCTCGTAAGCTAAGTCACTTACTTTCTTTGAATTCAGATAAGGCTCACAATATCTAGGGGATAACTTCTTAAACTCCCCAATAGATAAAGAACTTCTTTTGGGCCGTACTCGAATGAAAACCAAAACCTTGGTATCCAAAACACCGATTTTTACTTCTGAACTCATTGTTCTAAATCCTTAAAACAGGTGGGACTCCTGAGAAGTATTCTAGGGAAAGGGTCTTCCTTTAAAAAAAATAGAATTTTTCTTTTATTTTAGAGAGGGAATAATTATAAGATAAAAAAGGGAGATTCTTACTCCTGTATACCTCGAAGGCTGGGGAGGAATCTTACATTCTACCCCACTTAAAAAAGTGCGAGATGTCCTCATCTCGCAAGGTAGAGGACAACTCTTTTTCTTAAGATCCAATTTTATTCTGGGGTTCCTTATATTCTGGTCAACCCAGCAGAATACAGGGATAATTATCCCTTATATAGAGCTCATCATTAAATAACAATTCATTCAAATCATATCATTCATATCTTTAACACGATAATGGTCCATTAGACCGAAAAATTCCCTTCTGAACATTCCTCTACGGGAATTTCAGTTAAGCAAGTTCTCAATTTGTCATCCCTTAACTTGATCTACCGAGTCAAGTGTAAACAGTAGCAATCTGACAACACAATCCACTAATCTCATAGTGATTTGTTGAATTCATTATCATCATTCCTGTTATGAATATCATCACAGGGACTCGTCCCATTCCTCCTCATTGTGGTTTCATTATATTTCAACTAAATTTCAAAAATCATCATTTTTCAATCAGAATTTTCAATCAGAATCCAAATCAATTCATCAATTCTCAAACAAAATTAAAAATCATATCAACCACATTCGAAATCATCATCTGGATAGCATTAACGCTTATAATTTCAAGTCTTAGATTTACTCGTATATACTGTCAGTAAAGAGTTGCAGTTATACTCTTGGTATATACGGTAGTCACGGCCCTTGGAATTATAAGGTAAATACCATCATGTCTAGGCCTCAAGCAAGTCAGGGATTCTATATAATTGCGGTACTTCCATCTGAAGACCCAATTACCAAATTACGAATTTCAGTTTGAATATCAAATTGTATGAATTATATCACACAATTATAACCTTTTTGTGTTTCTTGATAAATTTTTGACATATTTGTCTTCTCAGTTGATCTTTATTAACCAAATGCTCTGATACCAATTGTAAGATCCCTGTTCCCACCGAGCAACGGATTCAGGATACTGGCAGCGGAAGTAGCACTTCTCGCGCGGGACAGGGGTCCCACATTCGGGGCCTCGCCCCACGGATATCCGGATAAGAGACTAATCCGTCGGTTGTTCCAAAACCGAACCCGAAAAAACTTCCTTTACCGGAAAGCACGGGTGATTCCACTAGAAAAACTTTTTACTCTAACGTAGTCAAGATCATTTCTGATCAAGCTGATCTAATTGCATCTTCAAGATACTTGATCAGATCAAGGAAGAAACTTGCACTTGGATCATTGAGATGAACGCTTTTTTTCCCATTCAAGAGGCACAGCCGTTGATTCCTATCCATAGAAAAATTACTATCTGGGATTTACTTTATCTATCATAATAACAAAAGTTGAGTCTCGATTTATGGATCCATCAGTCCAGCCTAACCCCATCCAGTCCCATGGGTTAGCCAACCGCCCAACCACTGTAGTGATGGGATCCAATTAAGAATTTGGTTAGGTTTTGTCCCGGGTACCAAGGAAAAGAGTTCCAAGGCCCCCTAGCCGGATGTTCATGCAAAAATAAAACTAGTCACACCACTCACACACCCAATATGAAATTGCCTTTTCACAGATTCAACCAGTTTAAAACAATCCTTTAATAAAACCATAGTATCACTGATCACCATCTTCTAATTTATCCGGTTGATTCTTAATTTTTCCATCATTCCTTCATCAGAGTATCTATGGCATCATTGGCAACTAGGACGCTCACGCCCTGTCCACTCAGGGGCCGTTTCCTAGTTCCTAGCCCATAATACTCAGCAATATAATCACTTATAAAAATCAAGATGGACTCTCGTTGAAGATCAGCAAGATCAACCAACAGATCCATATAAAGAGCCATGGACTCATCCATTGAAGACCAGCAAGGTCAATCAACTAGATCCATGCCCGGTTTCAGAAAACAACTCTTACTCCTTATTCCAATATCTTCCTCGACGCACGCATGGGTATCCTAGGCGACCCAGAGTCCGAGCACCGTATGGTCAGCACCCTCTAAGATCCTTCGCAGGTGACCTAGTGCTTCACTCATAGGCCGCTTCCTTGGCCCCTCATCCACCGTACCGGAAGCTCACCATTTTAATCGCACCGAGGCTGGTCAAGACCTCGGCCGACCTTGCTACGCGAGACGTCCTCCATTGACTCTCCGTCAGCAGTTGCAACTTTATCATCATGACCTTAATCACAAGACGGTCAAAATGTTTCCCCAGCATTCTTGACATAAAACAGTCATTTACAAACAGCATTTACAAACAGTTTACAATTACAGTTTCTATATTAACTCTCATTTTTTCACATTCTCCATCAACCCACATTACTTATTCCACATTCCATTTATATGTGTACTCATCCAATCACATCATTTTCCATCTCCTCACTTCAGATTCCTTCACATCACATATCATATATTCACATCCATACATAAATCCACATCTACATCCACATTCACATCCATACATCCACATTCACATCCATACATCCACCTCTATATGCATACATTCATATCTACATGCATACATCCATAACTCCAAGCATACATCCACATCCACATTCACCTTCACATCCATACATCCACATCTACATCCATACATCTATTTTCACATTCACCTCCATACATCTACATCTACATGCATACATCCACCTCCACATTCACATCCACATCTATACATCTATATCTACATGCATACATCCACCTCCACATTCACATCCACATCTATACATCTACATCTACATGCATACTTCCACATCTCCATTCACATCCACATCTATACATCTACATCTACATGCATCCATCCACATCTCCATTTACATCCACATCTATACATCTACTTCTACATGCATACTTCCACATCTCCAATCACATCCACATCTATACATCTACATCTACATGCATACATCCACATCTCCATGCATACATCCACATCCACATTCACACTCACATCCATACATCTACGTCTACATGCATACATCCACCTCCACATTCACATCCACATCTATACATCTACATCTACATGCATACATCCACATCTCCATTCACATCCACATCTATACATCTACATCTACATGCATACATCCACATCTCCATGCATAATAAAATTCTTTGAATTAATCTAAGATGATAGTTCCCAGAATATGGTAGGAAATCCTCTTTTCATGCTTTGAATGAAATTATTTTATGTGTATATTTTTATAAAATTTTGCCATAGCTCCGCTACTATAACTAATAAATCTCAATTATTTTTAAAGATAGGTTATCTTTAAGGGAATGATTAGAATGATCCTTAATTGGATCATTAATCCTTAATGGATTAAATAAAAATTAATCATAAACTAAAAGCATAGATTTAAAAAAACTATTAATTTATTCTCAAGCATAGATTAATCTTGGATTAAGAAAAAGCTTTATGAAAAGCTTCATTTGGATTGAGAATGGGTCATGAGTATGACCATTTCTTAAGTGAGAGAGAGAAAAAACCATTAGAATTAAACATAAATAAAAATTTATGTAATTCTTTACTATCATTAATTAATTAACTTCAATAGCATTTCAAAAACCATACCAATTAAGCTTCTCAAGCTTGAGAGGGGTTGAGAAGAGAGAATCATTGAGAAATTATCGAAAAGATCAACATTCACTATACTTATCTTATAATTTGCTTGATTCTTTATTCACGGTAGAGGCCCCCAACCAATCAATTGGTTTAGTATGTTGATGGAGCCACCAATGGAGATTGAAGAAAGAGAGAAGTGTCAAAAACTAGTTAATTATTAAAGAATTCACAGTTCTTGGCTTAGGTGGAGTAGAGTAACAATGTGTAAACACTATATTTTTTTCAACAAGGGAAGGCTTCTATTTATAGGAAAAATTGAGCTCCTAACCAAAGAAACTGATTCTAGAAATTTTCAAGTCAGTTTGGTTGAATTTGGACTAGATTTGGACCTAGTTTGGTTACTTTTTGATTCGGTTTGGTTCCATTTTGATTTGGTTTGGCTCAAGAGAGATGAGAGATAAAAATATCACATTATTTTTGAGTTTAAAACTCATTCAAGCATGTGAAATATGCACCTCCTTTAAAGAACTCCCCTTTCTTACATATGTGTCAAAATGGAATGATATACCCAAAATATCTCATATTTTTAATATTGCTCATAGTTTTTTACTAATAAACCTTGTACATTTTCAACTCTTCATCTTATGTGAAATATGCACCTCCTTTAAAGAACACTCCTTCCTTACATATGTGTCAAAATGGAATCATTATACCCAAAATATCTCATATTTTTAATATTGATCATAGTTTTTTACTAATAAACCTTGTACATTTTCAACTCTTCATCTTATGTGAGCATTTACTCATTTTTGGATACCCAAATTATCTCATATTTTTAATATTGCTCATAGTTTTTTACTAATAAACCTTGTACATTTTCAACTCTTCATCTTATGTGAGCATTTACTCATTTTTGGGTATCTTCTTTTACAAATTGGATTTATCTCCTCCCTACACATGGATTGATGCTATTGGTCCATAGGAACCTTAATTGAACCATAATCCAAAAATTTCTGAAAATCTAGACCCTTAGACTAAGGTCCTTTATACCCATTTTCAATTAATTCTAATTGCACATTGAAAAATTCTTTTTGAATTTCTGTTTCAGGGGAACTTATTTTAATAAGATGGGTTATTTTTCTATCCAAAATTATTCATAATCTGAATATTCTCTCTCTAGAATAATTTTCTCTCTCTAGGCTAAAACAGTTAGAAACAAGGTCTTTATATTTCTGAAGAGGAATTGATTAAAGGGGAAGATACTAGACATCAAAAAGGGGTTGGGGGAGGAATCTTACAGGCCAAGTATTCCTATCTCATATAGGGCACATCATATCCAATGAAGGTCTTGCTAGAGAATATTATAGCCACCTCAAGCTACAACCACCAAGTCCAACTATTCCTAGCTCATATAGGGTACCATAGGAGGTTTGGTAAAATTGCCTACCCACTTTCTTATTTACTCAACTGTGATGTAGAATTGATCACTTTTTGACAATGGGGCAGCATCACTTCACGTTTGACCCAGGCGGCCACACATTCCTGGAGTGGGGAGATACGACATACCCTTTCAACTCGGGTGGCATGAGATCTATGTCCTTGATCATGTGAGTTCATTTTTTCATTCGATCTGGGAGGCCTCTACACCGTCTATGGTACCGTGTTCTTCATTTCTACACTTGGATGCATACATCTGTTTGATTTTTTTTTTGTCTTTTGTATACAGCCTCTTCCATGGAGCCATGCCTTCACCCCTCGAGATATATGTGTATTTTCATGTGCGACCACCCTTAGATTTCAAGGACAAAATCATGTTAGGAGGGGATGGTTTGTAACAAAGTGTTCTTAAGATGCACATGCATATGGGCTTAGGGTCATTTACATGTGGGATTAGGGCACATGGGTAATGACACTATAAAAGGCATGTGTTCTAAGACTATGGTACCTTTTGAATCTTGGACTATCATTACATTTTACTTTCCATATTCCTTAGTGCTAATCTCTTAAGCTTTTCCTAATCCAAGTTAATTAGTCTAACCTAGATGTTCCTTTCTTTCATTTGGATTGAGTGCAATTTTCACTTCTTTCATTGCATTTGGATTGATATAATTACTTTTTTGGGGCATTTGATCATTTTCTACAGAATTGTAAAACCCTAATTCAATCCAAATCCTTGAACACCAAGATTTGGATTTGAACTAGTTTTTATATTAAAAGTGATCTTTTGGGCGTTCTCATTTCATAGAAAATACGGGAAAACTATGGCAAAATTTTTATCATTGAAAAAATGAAATTTATGTATAATTAATTTTTATACTAAAAGTGGAGCTTTAAGCATTCTCAATTTATAGAAAATGTGGGGAAGCTATGGCAAAATTTATAGCCTTAGAAAATGAATTTATGCATAATAAATTTTATGCAAAAGTGTCATTTTAATCATTATCATTTCATAGAAAATACGAGAAAGTTATGGTAAAATTGATATCATTAGATAATGAATTTATGCAAAATAAATTTTATGTTAAAAGTGGAGTTTTTGAGCATTATTCATTTGCTTGCAAAATAAAGAAGGTTATGCACAAAATTCTAGATGAATTATGGAAATGATTCATTTAGATAGAATGGATGTGAATGGACGTGAAATGATGTGAATGGATGTGAAATGATGTGAATGGATGTGAAATGATGTGAATGAACGTGAAATGATGTAAATGGATTGAATGGATGAGAAATGATGTGAATGGACGTGAAATGATGTGAATGGGTGTGATGTGAATGGATGTGAAATGATGTGAATGGATGTGAATGGATGAGAAATGATGTGAATGGATGTATTGATGTGGATTGATGTGGGAATGATGTGATTAGATGTGAATTGATGTGATTGGATGTGGATTGATGTGAGATGATGTGATTAGATGTGGATTGATGTGGAAATGATGTGATTAGATGTGGATTAATGTGGGAAGATGTGAATAGATGTGGATTGATGTGGGAATGATGTGATTAGATGTGGATTGATGTGGGAAGATGTGAATAGATGTGCATTGATGTGAGATGATGTGATTGGATGTGAGATGATGTGATTTGATGTGGGAATGATGTGATTGGATGTGAATTGGTATGAGATGATGTGATTGGATGTGATTGGATGTGAAAATGATGTGATTGGATGTGAATTGATGTGAGATGATGTGATTGGATGTTAGATAATGATGTGAAATGATGTGAATGGATGTGAATGGATGAGAAATGATGTGAATGGATGTATTGATGTGGGAATGATGTGATTAGATGTGATATGATGTGATTGGATGTGAGTTGATGTGGGAATGATGTGATTGGATGTGGATTGATGTGATTAGATGTGGATTGATGTGGGAATTATGTGATTAGATGTGGATTGATGTGGGAAGATGCGAATAGATGTGGATTGATGTGATTAGATGTGGATTGATGTGGAAAGATGTGAATAGATGTGGATTGATGGGGGAAAGATGTGATTAGATGTGGATTGATGTGGGATGATGTGATTGGATGTGAATTGATGTGAGATGATGTGATTGGATGTGAGTTGATATAGGAATGATGTGATTGGATGTGGATTGATGGGAGAAAGATGTGATTAGATGTGGATTAATGTGAGATGATGTGATTGGATGTGAATTGATGTGAGATGATGTGATTGGATGTGAGTTGATATAGGAATGATGTGATTGGATGTGATTTGATATGGGAATGATGTGATTGGATATGACTTAATGTGAGATGATATGATTGGATGTGAAAATGATGTGATTGGATGTAAATTGATGTGAGATGATGTGATTGGATGTGAGTTAATGTGGGAATGATGTGATTAGATGTGAATTGATGTGAGTTAATGTGGGAATGATGTGATTGGATGTGAATTGATGTGAGACGATGTGATTGGATGTGAGTTAATGTGGGAATGATGTGATTGGATGTAAATTGATGTAAGATGATGTGATTGGATGTGAGTTGATGTGGGAGTGATGTGATTGGATGTAAATTGATAAAGTGATGTGATTGGATGTAAATTGATGTGGGATAATGAGAAATGATATGAAATGATGAGAAATGATATGGGACGATGAGAAATGATGAGGAATGATATGAAAGAATTTGTAATGATAAGGAAAGATGGGAATTTTGTTGGAACTGTAATTGTATGTGAAACTTGTTTTTTAAATTGAAGATTGGCATGTTACATCCCGCTTCTCTTTTCCTTCATCCATATTGCAGAGTTTTCACCATAACCATTTCCTCCTTTGCTTTCTTTGCCTACTGCAGTAGTGGCCCATTTCGCTCTCTGCTTTGTCAAAATACAGCCATAGCCAGCCCTCTGCATAAGTTCTATAGTGTTGAATTCTCGGATCATTTTCTTTTTGCTTTGTCAAAATACAGCCATAGCCAGCCCTCTGCATAAGTTCTATAGTGTTGAATTCTCGGATCATTTTCTTTTTGCTTCTCTTCAGGATTCCTGCATAGCCACATTTGTCCTATCTCCTGCCCTTTCACTATAATCTTCTTCATCCCAAGCTTAACAACCCAATTCAGCCATGGGTGGAGTCTTGACTAGCTTTTTCCCTCCTCTTGCTACTGATTCATTCATGCAAGGCAATTTCGACTCGTTGAGTTTCTGCCATAGTCATCTCTCTCTAATTTTTTCCTCACCGTATCCATCTTTCTGCCTTTCTTGCTTATGGCACTACTGCACAGGCTGCTATTCATAGTGGTGAAGGTAATGAAAACGTGCAAGATCTTTTATTGCTAGTCGTTACTCCATTGTCTCTTGGTTTGGAGACAGCTCGTGGTGTGATGACTACTTGATACCTCACACCACCACCATCCTCACCAAGAAAGAGTAGGTGGAGTAGGTGGCTATGTAGACTTTGGTGGCGGTGCGATGCAGGCGTGATCGTGATCCAAGTGGATGATGTGGGTGTTGTTCAGAATTGGTGTTGATCGAGCCCCTCCTTCATGGTCTTGAAAGGAGACAGAACGATTTGATTGACGCATATACATGTAGATACGGTAGGCATTGGTTACAGCATGTGAATAGCGCATGGGAGGCTGGTGTAAGGCACATATGTAGACCACATGTGAATAGCGAATGGATATCTGATGTATTTTTTGGCTCCATACATGAGGGCTGTAGGTGGGGCATGTGTCTGTGTAGGCCTTTTGTAGATAGAGTGGATGTGCGTCTTGGTGTGCTAAATATAGTAGTCGGTTCACATAGAGAATGCCAAGTTCATGTGGGCAATGGTAGGAATGGTAAGATTTTGGGGGC
Organism: Cibotium barometz; assembly: GCF_041138505.1. NCBI lineage: Eukaryota > Viridiplantae > Streptophyta > Polypodiopsida > Cyatheales > Cibotiaceae > Cibotium > Cibotium barometz. The sequence continues at coordinate 21,307,827 of NC_141078.1, forward strand.
AAGGGTAGAAGAAGTGGGGTAGGAATGGTAGAATTCATGGGGTAAGGGTAGAAGAGGTAGGATATAGTTGCAAGATATGTAGGGTTGCAAGATAGTAGAATTAGGTAGAGTGGTTGGAATAAGTGAAAAATCTAAAATAGGTAGAATGGTTGCAAGGTGGAATGGTTGGAATTAGTCGAGAGGATTGAATAGGCATAATTGGTGGAAGCACAACAAGTAGACTAGGTAGAATTAGGTAGAGTGGTTGGAATAAGTTAAAAAGGTAGAATGGTTGAAAGGTGGAATAGGCAGAATAGGCGGAATGGTTGGAGTAAGTGGAGACGTAGAATAGGTAGAATGAGGGGAATCAATGGACAATGTAGAATGGTTAGAATTGGCTAGCACTTTGTTTATGCTTTCCACTTGTCCATTGGCCCTTGGATATAGTATGCACAAGACTTCCTATGCAATATCTTGTACCTAAATAGAAGTTTAGTAATGAATTTATTTACAAAGTGCTCACCCAAACCTCATGAAAATATTTTCATAGAGAACCTTGGCCCACCATAGATGAGGTTATCTCTTGTTGCTTTTTCTTCAGCCCATTTGGTGGCATAGTAAGAGTGATCACTATATGATGTATGCACAATGATTTGGCACTATCTTAAGATGTATTGGACCCATGAAATCTATGCCCTAACTCTCAAACGGTTTCTAGATTGGTGGAGTAGGTAGAAGAGGTGCAAAGTGCAACTTTCTGGGCTTAGGTCTTGCTCTTTGACGAGTTGACGTCGTGCAAGATCAAGTGTGAACAAATGCCATCATCCACTAAAGCACCACTTGAAGAATTGAAGGCATGATCCACTTTGTCAATGTGAGTAAAAGCAGGATCCGAACCAACCTTGTACGTAGGGCGGCAGAGTTTCCCAGTTGGGGCCTCTCCCACGAATGTCTGGACAAGAGACTAGTCCGGCGGCTCTTCCAAAATCAAACCGCTGATTCCACTTGGGGCCTCACCCAAAAAGCATAGGCGATTCCTCCAGGAAAAATCTTATAACGTAATCAACAGCCTTAGCTATCATTTGTATTCCGACCAACCTCGTGGGTCACATGGCCGAATCAAAGGAGGAACTTACACTTGGTTGATAGAGACCAACGCTTTTTTCTTTATCAAAAGAGGCACAGCCCGTTAATTCTTTTTCCATAGAACAAGGATTATCTTGGGACGTACTTCAACTATCATAACTTGAACATAATTGAATTTTATTATAGGAATCCATTAGTCCAGCCTAACCCCATCCAATCCCATGGGTTAGCCAACTATCCACCAGTGTATTGATAGGATCCATTATAAAATTTTGGTTTTGTCCTGGGTACTAGGGAAAAGAGTTCCCAAACCCCCTAGCCAGCACTCATGCAAAAATTAAAAATACACACTACTTACACACCCAATATGAAATTGCCTTTTTTTAGATTCAACTATTTCCAAAACAGAATTGCAATAAAACCATAGTGTTTCCATCATAATCCTCAATATTCTAGTTCCATGGTCCAAATTCCAACTTTTCCACTTTCCAACCATAAAATCCAAATTCTAGTCATTCCTTCCTCAGTGTATCTTTGGCATCATCGGCAACCAAAATGCTCACCACCTGGTCAATCTCTCTAAGCTTACCTAGTACTTCACTCAGGGGCCTTTTCAATAGTTCCTAGCTCATAGTACCAAGGAGTATAATCAAGATTTTTCCATAAAATCCATATGGACTCTCCGTTGAAGATCAGATCAAACAACAAGATTGATTTATCAAAAGAGCCATGAACTCGTTCGTTTGAAGACCATCAAGGCCAATCAACCATATCCATGTCCATGTTCAGAAAATAACTCCAACTCATTTTCTTCCTCGACGTACGCGTGGGTGGACCTGGGCAACTCAGATCCCGAGAACTGTATGGTCAACACCCTCTAGGTTCCTTCATAGGTCACCTAGTGCTTCACTCATAGGCCGCTTCCTTTGTCCCTCATCCATCGTACCGAAAGCTCACCATTTTTAATCAAACCGAGAGACTGGTCAAGACCTCAACCTTATCGTGCGAGACATCCGCTATTGCAACTATTTCACTTAGGTCACCGCGACTTCATTCCACAAGATAGTCAAAATGTTTCACGAGCATTATTGATATAAAACAATCTTTAAAAAAACAAGTTTCACATACAATTACAGTTCCAACAAAATTCCCATCTTTCCTTATGACCCTAAGCCCATATGCATATGCATCTTAAGAACACTTTGTTACATACCATCCCCTCCTAACATGATTTCATCCTTGAAATCTAAGGGTGGTCATGCATGAAAATACACATATATCCTAGGGGGTGAAGGCATGGCTCCATGGAAGAGGCTATATACAAAAGACAAAAAAAAAAAAATCAAACATATGTATGCATCCAAGTGTAGAAATGAAGAACATGGTACCATAGACGGTGTAGAGGCCTCCCAGATCGAATGAAAAAACAAACTCACATGATCAAGGACATAGATCTCGTGCCACCCAAGTCAAAAGGGTCTGTCGTATCTCCCCACTCGAGGAATGTGCGGCCACCTAGGTCAAACGTGAAGTGATGCTGCCCCATTGTCAAAAAGTGATCTCGATGCCTAGATTGAATAGAAAGGTTAGTGGACTCCCATCGATGATGAGGCTAGATAAGCTCTTGTCTTGATCAAAAGGAAATCCAAGGCACTCTGAATCCAAGACAGTGGTCCCGATGATCTAGTGTGAATGGAGAGGCTAAGGAACCACTATTGATGATGAAGATGACTAGTCATGTACCCCCTAGGATATGCAAAGGTCAGTGGAGTTCTATCAATGATGAGGCTAGGAGCCTGGATCAAAAGAAAATCCAGGGAACTCTGAATCAAAGACAATGGTCTCGTGATGATCTGGTGCGAACGGAGAGGCCAAGGAAACACCTTTGATACCCTCCAGGATCAAACATATTGGTAATGTACACATCAGGGATCCTCGATATCGATGTCGTGGTAGCACCAAGACTGAAGGAAAAACTCATAAGCTCATCTGCATGACCAAGGTGTGAATTCAAAACCCGAGGTATCCACCAAGTGGAATCAGCGCTCCTAACAAGAAGGTGGAATGGTCGTAGCACATAAGAATTGTCGTGTATACCATGACTGAGATGATGTGTTGTAGGTGCATCAAAATGATATGCCACATAGTCGGTAATAACCATGTCCCAAAGTGACATTGAATGCATCCATAGGAAAAGGTCCTAGCCCCAAAGGACATAGGCTCATGTCGACACCCATGGGAGACAAAAAGAACATAGCTTGAAGTTGACATTATGCAAGATCAAGTGTGAACCAATGCCATTATCCACTAAAGCACCACTCAAAGAATTGAAGACATGATCAACTTTGTCAATGTGAGTAAAAGCACGATCCGAACCATGCACTGCATCCTCAATGTGAGATCCCTCTCCCATCTGTGCATCGAACTCTGGAGTGCTGGCAGCCAGCGGAAGTAGCAACCTTGCGCGCAGGGCAAAGTTTCCCACTTGGGGCCTCGCCCATGTAAGATTCCTCCCTCGGGCTTTTGAGGTGTGTATGTGTAAGAACCTCCCCTTATGATCTTATAATTATTCCCCTCTCTTAAATAAAAGAAAGATCCTTTTTTACCCTGTTTTGGCCTAGAGAGAGAAAATGTCTAGAGGGAGGTAATTCAAAATTGAGATATTTTTTGATATAAAAATCCTCCTAGTGTCTAAAATGGTTTTCCCTAAAATAGATATTCAAAAAGAAATTTCCAATGTGCAATTGGAGTAAATTGAAATCAGGTAAAAAGGACCTTAGCCTAAGGGTCCAGATTTTTTGAAATTTTTGAATTAAGGTTCCAATTAGATTAATCCAAATGTAGGGAGGAGATAAATGTAAGAATAAAAGAAAATCCCCCAAAAATGAGTAAATGCTCACATAAGATGAAGAGTTGACTAAGGACAAGGTTATTAGTTAGAAAAGAAGAGATATTTACAAGAAATGATGCATTTTTGACACCTCAGTGGTGGAAAATTTTCCTCATGAAGGAGGCACCTATTTCACATGTGTGGTTGAGTTTTAAACTCACAAATAATGAGATATTTTCATCTCTCCTCTCTCCTACTTCAACTAGATCCAAAAAGTAAGCTAAACTGACCTAAAAATGATCAAAATTTGACCAAACTGATCTGAAAAATTCTAGAATCAGTTTGCTTGGTTAGAGGCTCACTTTTTCCTATAAATGAAGCCTCCCCCTTTGTAAATGGTTAATAGTGTTTTATGCACTGTTACTCTACTCCTCCCTAGAGTCAAAAACAGTGAATTCATTGATAATTCATTTGTTTTTGACCATTTTCTCTTCAAAAGAATTGGTGGCCACTCTTGTTGCAAACAAGAGTAGATTCCTCAAACCATCAAGCCAAAGGAAAGCTCACAAAACTCCTAGTAAGTTAGAAATTCTACTTTTTCTTATTCTATTTTATGGTTTTCTAATTTTTGCTTTCTTTAAAAATGAAAATGGATGTTATGCCCTGATGGAAAGGCTTTCCCCCTTCTCTTCATTATTGAATTCAACCTTTCTTTATCCTAGATGTGTAATCAAATTGATGGAATTAAACTTTTCATATTGTTTACTCTTAATAAAGTGAAAATTGATTAGATTAGAATGATTTAAATCATCTTGGATAATTTCTAGTAAATTTTAGACTGAAAAAAAAATTGAAAAATGGTCAGCCATACAAAGGAGGTTATGGTAAAATTTTCTTAAATTTGGTGAAGTAAGTTTTATCTTTTTATTATTCAAAAAGAGTAATCCCCACCGCTTGTGTATTCTAAAAGTGTTATTTTTATTCTATGCATAGAAAAATGCATATTAGAAATATTTTTTTTATTAAGTGTTATTTTCATTAGAATTAATTTCTATGCATAGAAAGATGCATATTGGGAATATTTTGATTATAAAAGTGTTACTCTCATCATCAAAATTGATTTTTATGCATAAATAGATGCATAAAAGAATTTTTTTATTATAAAAGTGTTACTTTCATTAAAATTGAATTTATGCATAAAAGAATTTTTTTAATTATAAGAGTGTTACTTTCATCAAATTTTGATTTTATGCATAGAAAGATGCATAAAGAAATTTATTTTTATTTCAAAAGAGTTACTCTCATCAATTTTGATTTTATGCATAGAAAGATGCATAAAGAAATTTATTTTTATTTCAAAAGCGTTACTCTCATCAATTTTGATTTTATGCATAGAAAGATGCATAAAGAAATTTATTTTTATTTCAAAAGAGTTACTCTCATCAATTTTGATTTTATGCATAGAAAGATGCATAAAGAAATTTATTTTTATTTCAAAAGAGTTATTCTCATCAATTTTGATTTTATGCATAGAAAGATGCATAAAGAAATTTATTTTTATTTCCAAAGAGTTATTCTCATTAAAATTGAATTTATGCATAGAAAGATGCATAAAAGATTTATTTTTATTTCGAAAGTGTTATTCTCCTTAAAATTGAATTTATGCATAAATAGATGCATAAACGGATTTTTATAAAAGTGTTATTTCCCACTGAAGTTATTCTTATGCATAAATACATGCGTAAAGAATCTTTATATCAAAAATAAGAATTCTCTTACATTCTATAAATAGATGTGATAAGATGTGATATGAATCAGATAGATGAGAATGAATAGAGAATGGATGTGATGAGAATAGAAGTGATGAGAATGAGAGGTAAATAGATGAGATGAGATGTGATGTGAATCATATAAATGTGAATGAATAGATGAGATGTGATGTCATGTGAATCAGGATGTAAATGAATGATATAGGATGTGAATCGGGATGTGAATGAATGATAAGGGATGTGAATGGATGTAATGTGATGTGAATCAGATAAATGTGAATGAATAGATGAGATGTGATGTCATGTGAATCAGGATGTAAATGAATGATATAGGATGTGAATGAATATGTTAGCATGTGAATCGGGATGTGAATGAATGATAAGGGATGTGAATGGATGTGATGTCATGTGAATCGAGATGTGAATGAATGATAAGGGATGTGAATGGATGTGATGTCATGTGAATCAGGATGTAAATGAATGATATAGGATGTGAATGAATGTGTTAGCATGTGAATCGGGATGTGAATGAATGATAAAGGATGTGAATGAATGTATTAGCATGTGAATCGGGATGTGAATGAATGATATAGAGTGGTTGGACGGTTGGCTAACCCATGGGACTGGATAGGCTGGACTGATGGATCCCTAAATTAAGACTCAATTCTGTTTTGGTTCGATTGATGAAGTAAATCCCATACAAAAATTGTTCTATGGAAAAGAATCAACGATTGTGCCTCTCAATGAGGAAAAAAGCGTTGGTCTCTATGATCCAAGTACAATCTTTTCCCTGATCTGACTATGGGACTTACTGATTCGGTCAGATCAGTTCCATTAGTTAAGGCTTTTGACTACGTTAGAGAAAAGTTTTCTTGGAGGAATCGCCCGTGCTTTCCAGGCAAGGGAAGTTTTTTCGGGTTTGGTTTGGGAAGAACCGATGGATTAGTCTCTTGTCCGAATATCCGTGGGCGAGGCCCTGAGTGTGGGACCCTGCCTTGCGCAAGAAGTGCTACTTCTGCTGCTAGCATCCCTGAATTCGTTGCGCGGTGGGGATAGGGACCTCATAGTCCACGAATGTGTGGACAAGAGACTAATCCGGCGGCTGTTCCAAAACCGAACCCGAAAAAAACTTCCCTCACCCAAAAAGCATAGGCAATTCCTCCAGGAAAAATCTTCTAACATAGTCAACAGCCTTAACTATCCTTTGTATTCCGATCGACCCCATGGATCACATGGCCGAATCAAAGGAGGAACTTGCACTTGGTTGATAGAGACCAACGCTTTTTTCCCCATCAAAAGAGGCACAGTCGTTAATTCTTTTTCGATAGAATAAGGATTATCCTGGGACTTACTTTCAACTATAGAACAAGGATTATCCTGGGACATACTTTCAACTATCGTAACTTGAAAATAATTGAATTTTATTATAGGAATCCATTAGTCCAGCCTAACCCCATCCAATCCTATGGGTTAGCCAACCGCCCAACCACTATATTGAAAGGATCCATTATAAAAATTTGGTTTTGTTTTGTCCCGGGTACCAGGGAAAAGAGTTCCCAGGTCCCCCTAGCCGGCACTCATGCAAAAATTAAATAGACACACCACTTACACAATTGCCTTTTTTTAGATTCAACTATTTCCAAAATAGAATTGCAATAAAACCATAATGTTTCCATCATACACCTCAATATTCCAGTTCCATGGTCCAAACTCCAACTTTTCCACTTTCCAACCATAAAATCCAAATTCCAGTCATTCCTTCCTCAGCGGACCTATGGCATCATCGGCAAACCAAAACGCTCACCACCTGGTCAGTCCCTCTAGGCTCACCTAGTACTTCACTCAGGGGCCTTTTTCAATAGTTCCTAGCTCATAGTACCCATGAGTATAATCAAGATTTTTCCATAAAATCCATATGGACTCTCCGTTAAAGATTAGCTAGATCAACCAACAAGATCCATTTATGAAAAGAGCCATGAACTCATCTGTTTTGAAGACCAACAAGGCCAATCAACCATATCCATGCCCGTGTTCAGATAACAACTCCGACTCATTTTCTTCCTCGACGCACGCGTGGGTACCCAGAGCCCAAGAACCGTATGGTCAGCACCCTCTAGGTTCCTTCACAGGTCACCTAGCGCTTCACTCATAGGCCCCTTCCTTGGTCCCCCATCCATCATACCGAAAGCTCACCATCTCTAATCGAGCCGAGAGACTGGTTGCCACGCGAGACATCCTTCATTGACTCTTCGTCACAGCTGTTGCAACTATTTCACTTAGGTCACCCATGACCTCATTCCACAAGATAGTCAAAATGTTTCACAAACATTATTGACATAAAACAATCTTTAAAAAAACAAGTTTCACATACAATTATAGTTCCAACAAAATTCCCATCTTTCCTTATCATTACACATTCTTTCATATCATTCCTCATCATTTCTCATCGTCCCATATCATTTCTCATCATTCCATATCATTTCTCATTATCCCACATCAATCTACATACAATCACATCAGTCCCACATCAACTCACATCCAATCACATCATCTCACATCAATTCACATCCAATCACATTATTCTCACACTAGCTCACATCCAATCACATCATCTCACATCCAATCACATCATCTCACATCAATTCACATCCAATCACATCATTTTCACATCAACTCACATCCAATCACATCAATTCACATCTAATCACATCATTTCCACATCAGTACATCCATTCACATCATTTCTCATCCATTCACATCATTTCACATCCATTCACAACATTACTCATCAATTCACATCCATTCACATCATTTCTCGTCCATTCACATCATTTCCTGTCCATTCACATCATTTCTCATCCATTCACATCCATTCATATCATTTCACGTCCATTCATCCATTCAATCCATTTACATCATTTCACATCATTTCACGTCCATTCACATCATTTCACGTCCATTCACATCATTTCACATCCATTCTATCTAAATGAATCATTTCCATAATTCATCTAGAACTTTGTGCATAACCTTCTTTATTTTTCAAGCAAATGAATAATGTTCAAAACTCCACTTTTAACATAAAACTTATTTTGCATAAATTAATTATCTAATGATATCAATTTTACCATAACTTTCTCGTATTTTCTATGAAATGATAATGAATTAAAATTCCACTTTTAGCATAAAAATTATTATGCATAAATTCATTTTCTAAGGCTATAAATTTTGCCATAGCTTCCCCACATTTTCTCTATAAATTGAGAATGCTTAAAGCTCCAGTTTTAGTATACATAAATTGATTATACATACTTTTAGTATGAAAATGAATTATACATAGATTTCATTTTTTCAATGATAAAAATTTTGCCATAGTATTCCCGCATTTTCTATGAAATGAGAATGCCCAAAAGTTCACTTTTAATATAAAAATTAGTTCAAATCCAAATCTTGGTGTCAAGGATTTGGATTGAATTAGGGTTTTACAATTCTGTAGAAAACGATCAAATGTCCCAAAAATGTAATTATATCAATCCAAATGCAATGAAAGAAGTGAAAATTGCACTCAATCCAAATGAAAGAAAGGAACATCTAGGTTAGCCTAATTAACTTGGATTCAGAAAAGCTTGAGAGATTAGCACTAAGGAATATGGAAAATAAAATGTAATGATAGTCCAAGATTCAAAAAGTACCATAGTCCTAGAACATATGCCTTTTATAGTGTCATTGCCCAGGTGCCCTAATCCCACATGTAAATGACCCTAAGCCCATATGCATGTGCATCTTAAGAACACTTTGTTACAAACCATCCCCTCCTAACATGATTTCGTCCTTGAAATCTAAGGGTGGTCGTGCATGAAAATACACATATATCCTCGAGGGGTGAAGGCATGGCTCCATGGAAGAGGCTATATACAAAAGCCAAAAAAAAAATCAAACATATGTATGCATCCAAGTGTAGAAATAAAGAACACGGTACCATAGACGGTGTAGAGGCCTCCCAGATCGAATGAAAAAATGAACTCACATGATCAAGGACACAGATCTCGTGCCACCCGAGTCGAAAGGGTATGTCGTATCTCCCCACTCCAAGAATGTGCGGCCACCTGGGTCAAACGTGAAGTGATGCTACCCCATTGTCAAAAAGTGATCTCGATACTCAGATTAAATAGAAAGGTCAGCGGACTCCCATCAAAAATGAGGCTAAATAAGCTCCTGCCTTGATCAAAAGGAAATCGAAGGCACTCTGAATCAGAGATAGTGGTCCCAATGATCTAGTGCAAATGGAGAGGCTAAGGAACCACTGTTGATGATGAAGATAGTCATGTACCCTCTAGGATCAATAGAAAGGAAAGGTTAGTGGAGTTCTATCGATGATGAGGCTAGATGATATCCTGCCTGGATCAAAAGAAAATCCAAGGCACTCTGAATCAAAGACAATGGTCCCGTGATGATCTGGTGTGTGAATGGAGAGGCCAAGGAAACACCTTTGATGATGAAGATAGTCGTGTACCCTCCAGGATCAAACAGATAGGTCACGTTGTCGTGACGTGGATGGTGTCGTTGGGAAAGTACGAGACTTCCAGCTGTGAGAGTAGGTTCCAAATTTAACAAGGAAACTCACACACAAAATTTTCCCCGAGGAGCATAAGACATATCCATTTCTAATGACATATACATGTGTCAATTCACTTCAGTACATCCTTGAATTCATCCTGATGATTGCACAAAATTGTGTACCAAGTGCTTGTCCCTTTCTAAGCATAGATTCACTGGCTCCTTTTTCCAAATCCTTCAAGCCAACCACATGTAGGCATAGCATAACCTTCAAATAATTCCAACATACATGTGACCATTTTCATTCCATACATTCAGTATCTCCAATCCCATCATCTCATGATGTTCTTTATCACCTGAAAACCTGCCTATAAATTCCAACAACTCACAAGTACAAGACGATATATGGCATAACTATAACATGCTCACATGATTTTTTTTAAAAGAAATTCCATAGCTTGCTTTTCAGATCCACTAGGGTAGAAACAATTCCAACTTACCAAAAGCCTTGCTGCATTTTCTGATTTTTTTTTTGATCCCATGATTTTTGATACATTAGTACCACAACTCTTCACACCAAGTCGTTTTTGATTTACAAAAAAAACCTTTATGGTTTATGGACCTAACGATTTTTCAAATCGTGGGTATGTAGAGTGAAAAATTAAATAAGTAATTCAACACTTATCTGAAGCGAAGGCGGATTCCACATGTTTTTTTTTGTAAGATTCCAAACAGCGCTTCGCTGCAGGCCGTGAGAAGTAGAAAATATGTATTTATTAAAAACCTTATCACTAGATAGCACACGATTTACTCATCATTTCTAGCTCCTACAAGCGCTGAACAATAGCCGCCACTTAGGAATTTTTGCCTCTGGTCAAACACGAACTGGTTATCTCCATTTCTCTGCAGACTTTTTTCTGATAAGCGCACCTCTCCCTTTCTCTGGTTTTTCTACACTTTCCCGCAAGGGAATCGGCGCCCCCACGCCTTTTGCAGCTATCTTCACGCATTTTCCTTCTTCCAAAATATTCATGCGCCACCTTTCCATTTCCAATACTTTTGATTATTTTCTTTTTAATGCCACGCAAGCTGCCCCCTTAATATCCCTTATTATAGTCTTCATTCAATAAGGTGTGTGATGCTCCTAACCTTGGCATTAAGGCAAGCTTCCCAATACAAAGTAGATCATCCAATTGTATCTCCCGCATTCAATAAAGACTTCGGCACTCTAATGCCCCATTAAATCTCCATTGCTCTTGATGCCTCCATAGTTTATAATGTCATCATATCGACCATGTGATTTATAGAATCCCCCAATTGTTCACTCAAATATATCTCCATGTCTTCATAAATGCATTCCTTTGTGCATTGGCATGCCCTCATGTTTGCATTCCATAAGAGGTATTCACTAATTTGACCCATCGATACCATAAAGAAGCTACTACACATTATGCACATGGGAAGCCATTAACATCATTAACTTATCCCTTTTGCGAGCCACTCATACCATCATATATAACTGGATGTTTCTAACTTACCCATGAGCTCTGAGTAACAGCAGAACCATCACCCACCACACTCATATACAAAAACTCCTAGATCTGGTTCACCCTCAGCTCGTCTTATTGAACCTCATTTACAATATGAACATATGTACACGGCATCATATAATGACTCGTCATGGCACTTAACCCATGCATCTGGATTTGCATTTGATGACCTCACATGCATGGTTTCACACCATAGACGTGCCATGGCACAACATCCACCCCCTCTAAACCTGCACATCCTCTGGTATGTGCCAAATCATCATCAAGATTCACATATAACTGGATGTCGTCTTCATCTTCTACATTACCAGGAAGATCATCCTCTTCCTCTTCAACCATATCCATACTACCACTGTCAAGCCTCTCATCCTGAGTCTCCTGTGAATCAAAAGGATCACTATCATGCCTTCTTTTAAACATCTTGATTCTTTAGCCTGCCACAAGATTCTTTATTTCTGTTCCATCAAGCTCACACAGAGTATACGTGGCATTTCCATGCACATGCTTGACAATGTAAGGGCCAAACCATCTTTTTGCAAATTTTCTTTGAACAGTGAATTGGTTGTCAAGGCTACTATCATACATTAGAACCCAATCACCTTCTTCAATAGGTTTTGGCCGGAGTCTGTGTCTTCTATCAAATCTTTCTTTATTTTTCAACCTTGCATCTTTCAAGCGAGCTTTAGCAAGCTCTACATCTTCAGGCCTCCTCTCCAACTGTCTTATTCGCAATGCAAGGAGGTCATCTCTGCTCAATCCTTCCACCCAGGGCAATACATTCCAAGTTAGAACTACTTCTTCAACTGGCATCACTGGCTTCTGACCATACATTAATTCTGCAGGCATGTATCCTGTCACTGAGCTATGAGTTGTACGGTCAGCCCACAAGGCATATGGTAGTAGCTTTGGCCACTCTCGTATTCTTTCTCTGCATGCCTTAGCCAAAGCTTTAATGATTGGAGGATGTCCTCGCTCACTTTTTCCATTGCCCTCAGGATTGTAAGCACATGTTAGGGACAGTTTGATACCAATTCTAGAGAAGAATTCCTTTGCTTCTTCAACATCTAGCTCACCCCTATCAGCTGTTATTTTCCCAACACAACCATATCGGCAGATCACATCTTCCAAGAGAAATTTGCATACTGTTTCTGTACTCTTTGTTCTAAGAGCACGCCCCTCTACCTGATTTGTCAAATCTTCTCTTGCAAGTGCTATATACCGCATCTGCCAAATTTCCAAAGGCATTGTAACTAGATCCACTACCCATTTATTATAGTGCATGGCAGGTGGGTAGGTTGGTTGCAATCCATCACGATGTCGCACATTTGAGTACATTTGACATACCATGTATGTTTCCACATATTGGGAAATATCCTTGTACATTCCTTTCCACCAATATTTTTCCTTTATTTTGGTAAAGGTGGCCCACACACTTCTATGTCCAGCCCAGAGACTCTCATGGAATTCTTTCACAAGCTTTCTTTGAGTCTCTTTATCACATATGACTCTCTGTGGCATAGCATTCCTCTGCTTAGGATGCTTCCAGAGGTACCCATCCTTTAGGAAATAATCATATGCTTTTCTGCGGATCCTCTTAAATTCTGAGTCAGACCAATTTCCCTGTCTTGTCAGAGTACTCAAGTATTGACCAATAAGCAACCAATCTCCTTCATACATTTCCTCAGTAAAAGACTCAAGTGCATTTGATAGGCAAATATGGTCCCCCTTTGCATATGCAATAGTGTAGAACTTTGTACCCACATCATCAATGTCACTAATCATCTCTTTTTCATCTTCATACCTGGCTCTTGATAGCATATCTGCAACTGGATTATCTTTTCCCGCAATATGCTCAAACTCAGGATTTAGTGACTTGATATAGGCAATCCACCTAAGCATAGCAATATCTGGAGTGGTACAACTTGCTATCATCCCAAGAAGTGGCAAGCAATCAGTTTCCACAAGTACAGATGCCCCAATAAGAAATTCTTTTTCACATTTTAGAGCAGTGACTATTCCCCATAACTCTCTCTTGATCTGTGGATACTTTCATTGTCGAAAGCTTAATACCTTTGCTCCAAATCTAATTACATACCTATGATCATCCTCATCATCTTGCCCTACTGCCCATCCTATCCCAGTAGGACTAGTATCAACTGTAACAATCACAGGCCTGCCACACTCATAATCTGCCTTTCTCAGAGTAGGTGATGATTGGAGCAAACATTTCAGCTTCCGCATAGCTTTAATATGTACTGCACTCCACAGAAATTTTTGATTTTTCCTCAAAAGTTGATAAAGAGGATCTGCTACATGTGCATAATGTGGGATCCAAATAACATAAAAGACACATGCTCCAAGAAATCTCCTCAGCTCTGTAACATTAATGCATGTCTCTTTCATTCTTTGTATTGCATCAATCTTGGCCGGACAAGGTCGGCGTCCACTAGTACTACAAAGATGTCCCACTATTAGCACTTCTCCAACTCCAAACACTGATTTCAGCCCAGATAAAGTAAGATTCACTTCCTCAAGCCTGGATAGAATCATATCACAATCCTTTATATGATTTGCCACAAACTTGCGGCACCCCTTTGAATTCAAATCCCCATCTTTGTCTTTCTCATCACAGCCTTTTATTGGCACATCATCCAGAAATGGCATAGTTATTTGTGGTATAAAGTCTCGTAAGACTTTATTCATTCCATTCATCATATGTGCCACCGAGTTGGTGGCTCCCTGTGGTAAGGTACACATCCTTACTAATCCTAAAGGAGTTCTCATTGTGGTCAAGTCCCTACTTTGTATATCCAGCTGGAACTGATCATATCCCGAATACAGATCACCCATAGAGTATATAGCTTTCCCTGCAAATGCTTCTGCAAACTCATCCACAATCGGACCAGCTCCCACATTCCTGATTGTGACTTTGTTTACAGGTTGCATGTCTTGAATAAAGCGCAATGTCCCATTTTTCTTTGGCACAGTAAACCATCTGTTGGAATATGGGGCACATGATGGCTCCAAGATTCCCATCCTGATCTTTTCTTTTAGTAATTCCATCAGCTTTGGCAAGAGAGCCTTTGGTACTGGAATTGGCCGCAGGTTCCAGGGCACATGTGGAACAGTAAAGATCACCATTGGTGGTGTTACACTTGGATCAACACAGCCTATTTCATGCGGCTGAAAAGCAAAGGCTTTCCCATGTTTTACAAGCATCTCCTCAAAGCATTCCCTTTCAACTGGCAAAACAGAAAATCCTTCTCACCAATTTTCAGCTCTTTTAGAGTTTCTTGAGTAAATTTATGCCCAATTTTCTTCGGATCTCTAAGATTTGGTTGCATAGAAGCTTCATCTATCTTCTCCTTGCTTCCTGGTGGCAAAGGCAAGGCAACTGGTTTCACCTTCTTTGCAACTGTTTTGTACTTTGTATCAACATGAGCATCCATCTCGCAATTCATGTTTTTACATTCCACCCCCTCAAATTCCTGGATTATATCATACATCTCCACAGATGACACCTCTATTATCTCATTTCCACCCTGTAAGCATGCTCTTCCCATATCAAAAAGCACATCCATAGTATCTACAAATGACACCTCATCAAGCACCCCTGAAATAAACTCATTCTTCTCCAAAAGACCACACTGCTCAAGACTTTTTTGTTCACTTTGTACATGTTTACGCATGCCACGCTTCAAATCCTTGCCTTTTACAAAGACCAGTGACCCATAGCTAGAGAATCCCTGAAAATTTGCCGAAAAGCTATTTACATTGATTGAGTCCTGCAAGAACTCATTTTCCCTTGTACCATTGGAATCCCGCTTTACAATGGCACCTGGCCAAAATCCCTCATCTCCCTGTAATTCATGAATTCTCTGTTTATCTTTGGGAGTGACTGTGCTCGAAGAGACTCACGATTCCTTTCATGGTTAATACAAACTGTCAAAAACTGAACAACTTTTTTGCCATCTTTACTCCTTATTCTTGCATATGCCGAACCATCGTCCAAAACTTTTGTTTCCATCCTCACAGCTGTAATGTAGGGTTGCCCAAGGATGAGGGGATACGACGACATCTCCTGAACAAAGAAGTTCTGATCATCTTTCACATCCCCTATAGTTACCCTTACATTTGGACATGCTGCATAAAGCTCTCCAGATGAGTTATTAGCTGCTTTAATCATCCACCCATGATCTACATCCATTGGCCACTTACATTTGTTGTAGAGATTTTTAGCCATAAGATTTATTTCAGACCCATGATCAATTAGAGCGACATATGGCTCTTCCAAATCACTTATCTTGACAAGGGTTTCAGTAGTTGCTCTTGCCCAATGGCTCCTGGAGTAATGACTCTTTGTAAGAACTTCTTTTTCATCATCCTCTTCCACAAAACGCACTTGTTGTGCCCCATCAGCAGAGTGATTACATTCCACCACATTTTCTCTCTCTTCCTTTTGCTGTACCTGTACTCCATGAGTCTTGGAAGTGCTTGCCTCCCCTTGCGATGGAATAGATTCAATTATAGACTGCCTTTTTCTTCGTATAATATCAATTATCTCATCATGAAATTCTTTCTTTGCAATCCCCAAGACTTTCCCTAGTGTAAATTCCACCCTGCTATTTAGAATCCTCTCTTCAAGCACCTTTTTGAGATCTGTTGCAGCTTCAATATCAGATTGAAGCTTGTAGAGTGGACTTTTCCCTTTACCCTTCTCCTTCTCATGCTTCATTTTTGCTGGCACTTCTTCCATTGATACTTCCTGTGGAGGTCTGCTATGCGGTGGAGGCATATGTGATGGCCCAGGATCTTTCTTTTCACTTCCACGTGTAACTCTTTTTGATGGCCCTCCTTCCTCATTTTCCCTTTTACGCTTCTCCTCTACCTGTGCCTCATTATTTTGGCATTTAGCAATGTAGGCATGAACAGATAAAGAATCCACAGGCTCCTCCCAGCCAGTCTCAAGACGTATACAATCACCTGCCTCATGCAAAGCTTGCTTAGACACCTTCTTTGACGCAATTAATTCCATTGTTGATGGCCAAAAATCCTCATTCTCATAATCTTCATCATTCTCAAATCCCTGCATTGATTGACCAACCTTTAATCCATAGGTTGCTGCCTCAACCATAGAAATGGCATGACTAGCAGCCATATCCTCGACCAGCTTTTTCATCCCTCCTTTCCCAAAGTTTATACTCAATGGAAGTCCAGTCTCTGTAAGATGGATTTTCCCATCTTTGAAAAACACAAGTTGATTTTTAAGAGCTTCTTTATAGCTAGCACAATCTTTCTTTGCATGTTCTGGGTCATCACACCATATGCATCTATATGTAAACCCTTCTTTGCTTTGAGGCCTTTGCTTAGAAGCCTGCCCCAATGGTAGCCCTTTTTCTTCAATCCTGGACATCTTCAATTTTAGGTCACGCATACCCTTAATAAGCTCATCCATCGGCCCTTCTACCTTTGGAATTGTAGCAGCTGGTTTTGGTAGATTCTCAGGGGTAACGACCGTTATAGGGGTTGCGGAGCTCATCACCATTTTATCCCTCCTTTGCTGCCGCTTTGCTAACATGGTGACCGCATCCTCAACATCATTCCAATCACTCTTTAGTCCCTGTTCTGTATCCTTATCCTCAAGGAGGATTTCCAATTTCTCTTGGAGATCTTTCCCAGCTGCTTGTAAGAAGAGCTCTGTTTTTTCTCTGTCCAAAGTTGTGCGTTCTATCCTTGACAGCTGGGCATAGCGCTTCTCAAACTCTCTTAGCAATTCTGTGGCAGAAATTCCCATTTTAGGTTTTGTGACCCATTCCAAGAAAGTTCGTTTGGTCACTCACTCAGAATCCTCCATGAAATATTTGTCCTTTAAAGCAAGCTTGAACTCCTCCCAATTTTTGCCACCATGTGCTGTCTGCAATCCTCTTATGCGCTCTCTTATTTCAGGAACACATACCAGCTCAAAACTTCGAACCATATCCTCCTCAGTCACCCTGTTTAGCTCCATTTCTTTTATGTAATTGCGCAGGTACTTTGTGATATCCTTTCCATCAAATTGATCCACCTTTTTCACAATTGATTGTAGTGCTTTGGTCGTGGAAATTTGTCCCCTCTCAGCAGCTTGCTGCTGTTGCATGTACATAGTAAACATCTGAAACATCTGCATAACTCCGGGGTCAAAATGAACCCCCTGACCCTCAGAATTCTCAGCCATAGCTTCCCTGTATATTTCACCACACTCTCACCCCAGCAGTTTCACGTCGGGTTCACCAAAGAGCTGTCGTGACGTGGACGGTGTCGCTGGGAAAGTACGAGACTTCCAGCTGTGAGAGTAAGTTCCAAATTTAACAAGGAAACTCACACACAAAATTTTCCCCGAGGAGCATAAGACATATCCATTTCTAATGACATATACATGTGTCAATTCACTTCAGTACATCCTTGAATTCATCCTGATGATTGCACAAAATTGTGTACCAAGTGCTTGTCCCTTTCTAAGCATAGATTCACTGGCTCCTTTTTCCAAATCCTTCAAGCCAACCACATGTAGGCATAGCATAACCTTCAAATAATTCCAACATACATGTGACCATTTTCATTCCATACATTCAGTATCTCCAATCCCATCATCTCATGATGTTCTTTATCACCTGAAAACCTGCCTATAAATTCCAACAACTCACAAGTACAAGACGATATATGGCATAACTATAACATGCTCACATGATTTTTTTTAAAAGAAATTCCATAGCTTGCTTTTCAGATCCACTAGGGTAGAAACAATTCCAACTTACCAAAAGCCTTGCTGCATTTTCTGATTTTTTTTTTGATCCCATGATTTTTGATACATTAGTACCACAACTCTTCACACCAAGTCGTTTTTGATTTACAAAAAAAACCTTTATGGTTTATGGACCTAACGATTTTTCAAATCGTGGGTATGTAGAGTGAAAAATTAAATAAGTAATTCAACACTTATCTGAAGCGAAGGCGGATTCCACATGTTTTTTTTTGTAAGATTCCAAACAGCGCTTCGCTGCAGGCCGTGAGAAGTAGAAAATATGTATTTATTAAAAACCTTATCACTAGATAGCACACGATTTACTCATCATTTCTAGCTCCTACAAGCGCTGAACAATAGCCGCCACTTAGGAATTTTTGCCTCTGGTCAAACACGAACTGGTTATCTCCATTTCTCTGCAGACTTTTTTCTGATAAGCGCACCTCTCCCTTTCTCTGGTTTTTCTACACTTTCCCGCAAGGGAATCGGCGCCCCCACGCCTTTTGCAGCTATCTTCACGCATTTTCCTTCTTCCAAAATATTCATGCGCCACCTTTCCATTTCCAATACTTTTGATTATTTTCTTTTTAATGCCACGCAAGCTGCCCCCTTAATATCCCTTATTATAGTCTTCATTCAATAAGGTGTGTGATGCTCCTAACCTTGGCATTAAGGCAAGCTTTCCAATACAAAGTAGATCATCCAATTGTATCTCCCGCATTCAATAAAGACTTTGGCACTCTAATGCCCCATTAAATCTCCATTGCTCTTGATGCCTCCATAGTTTATAATGTCATCATATCGACCATGTGATTTATAGAATCCCCCAATTGTTCACTCAAATATATCTCCATGTCTTCATAAATGCATTCCTTTGTGCATTGGCATGCCCTCATGTTTGCATTCCATAAGAGGTATTCACTAATTTGACCCATCGATACCATAAAGAAGCTACTACACATTATGCACATGGGAAGCCATTAACATCATTAACTTATCCCTTTTGCGAGCCACTCATACCATCATATATAACTGGATGTTTCTAACTTACCCATGAGCTCTGAGTAACAGCAGAACCATCACCCACCACACTCATATACAAAAACTCCTAGATCTGGTTCAGCCTCAGCTCGTCTTATTGAACCTCATTTACAATATGAACATATGTACACGGCATCATATAATGACTCGTCATGGCACTTAACCCATGCATCTGGATTTGCATTTGATGGCCTCACATGCATGGTTTCACACCATAGACGTGCCATGGCACGACAACGTACACATCAGGGATCCTCGATATATCGATGTCGTGGTAGCACCAAGGTCGAAGGATAAGCTCATCCGTATGACCACGGTGTGAATTCAAAACCCGAGGTATCCACCAAGTGGAATCAGCACTCCTAACAAGAAGGTGGAATGGTTGTAGCACATAAAAAGTGTCGTGTATACCATGACTGAGATTACCATGACTGAGATGTGCTATAGGTGCATCAAAATGATATGCCACATAGTCAGTAATAACCATGTCCCAAAGTGACATAGAATGCATCCATAGGAAAATGTCCTGGCCCCAAAGTACATAGGCTCATGTCGACACCCATGGGAGCCAAAAGAACATAGCTTGAAGTTGACGTCGTTGCAAGATCAAGTGAGAACCAATGCCATCATCCACTAAAGCACCACTCAAAGAATTGAAGGCATGATCAACTTTGTCAATGTGAGTAAAAGCACGATCCGAACCATGCACTGCATCCTCAATGTGACATCCTTGCCCCCTCTGCACATCAAAGTCTGGAGTGCTGGCAATGGAAGTAGCAACCTTGTGCGCAGGGTAGAGTTTCCCACATGGGGCCTCACCCACGAATGTTTGGACAGGAGACTAATCCGGCAGCTCTTCCAAAACCGAACCCGAAAAAAACTTTCCTCGCCCAAAAAGCATAGGTGATTCCTCCATAAAAAATCTTCTAACATAATCAACAGCCTTAACTATCATTTGTATTCCGACTGACTGCGTGGGTCACATGGTCGAATCAAAGGAGGAACTTGCACTTGGTTGATAGAGACCAACGCTTTTTTCCCCATCAAAAGAGGCACAGCCGTGAATTCTTTTTCCATAGAACAAGGATTATCTAGGGACTTACTTCAACTATCATAACTTGAACAGAATTGAATTTTAGTATAGGAACCCATTAATCCAGAGCCCACCATGGGTTAGCCAACCACCCAACCACTGTATTAATAGGATCCATTATAAAAATTTAGTTATGTTTTGTCCCAGGTACCAGGGAAAAGAGTTCACAGGCCCCCTAGCTCGCACTCATGCAAAAATTAAATAGACACACCACTTACACAATATGAAATTGCCTTTTTTTAGATTCAACTATTTCCAAAACAGAATTGCAATAAAACCAGAGTGTTTCCATCATAATCCTCAGTATTCCAGTTCCATGGTCCAAATTCCAACTTTTCCACTTTCCAACCATAAAATCCAAATTCCAGTCATTCCTTCCTCAGCGTATCTATGGCATCATCGGCAACCAAAACGCTCACCACCTGGTCAGTCCCTCTAGGCTCACCTAGTACTTCACTCAGGTGCCTTTTCAATAGTTCCTAACTCATAGTACCCAGGAGTATAATCAAGATTTTTCCATAAAATCCATATGGACTCTCCGTTGAAGATCAGCTAGATCAACCAACAAGATCCATTTATCAAAAGAGCCATGAACTCATCCGTTTTGAAGACCAGCAAGGCCAATCAACCATATCCATGCCCGTGTTCAAAAAATAACTCCAACTCATTTTCTTCCTCGACACACGCGTGGGTATCCTGGGTGACCCAGAGCCCGAGAACCGTTTGGTCAGCACCCTCTAGGTCTCTTCACAGGTCACCTAGTGCTTCACTCTTCATAGGCCGCTTCCTTGGTCCCTCATCCATTATACCGAAAGCTTACCATCATTAATCGAACCGAGAGATTGGTCAAGACCTCGGCTGACCTTGCCATGCGAGACATCCTTCATTGACTCCCCGTCAGCCGTTACAACTATTTCACTTAGGTCACCCCATGACCTCATTCCACAAGATAGTCAAAATGTTTCACAAACATTATTGACATAAAACAATCTTTAAAAAAACAAGTTTCACATATAATTACAGTTCCAATAAAATTCCCATCTTTCCTTATCATTACACATTCTTTCATATCATTCCTCATCATTTCTCATCGTCCCATATCATTTCTCATCATTCCATATCATTTCTCATTATCCCATATCAATTTAAATCCAATCACATCACTCCCACATCAACTCACATCCAATCACATCATCTCACATCAATTCACATCCAATCACATCCAATTCACATCCAATCACATCATTTCACATCCAATTCATATCCAATCATATCAATTCACATCCAATCACATCATTTTCACATCAACTCACATCCAATCACATCAATTCACATCCAATCACATCAATTCACATCTAATCACATCCAATCACATCCAATCACATCAATTCACATCTAATCACATCCAATCACATCAATTCATATCTAATCACATCATCCCACATCAATACATCCATTCACATCATTTCTCATCCATTCACATCATTTCACATCCATTCACATCATTTCTCATCCTTTCACATCCATTCACATCATTTCTCATCCATTCACACCATTCACATCATTTCTCATCCATTCACATCATTTCATGTCCATTCACATCATTCCCATCATTTCTCATTCATTGAATCCATTCACAAAATTTCAGATCATTTCACGTGTCCATTCACATCATTTCATGTCCATTCACATCATTTCATGTCATTTCACCTCCATTCACATCCATTCTATCTAAATAAATCATTTCCATAATTCATCTAGAATTTTGTGCATAATCTTCTTTATTTTTCAAGCAAATGAATAATGCTCAAAAACTCCACTTTTAACATAAAATTTATTTTGCATAAATTCATTATCTAATGATATCAATTTTACCATAACTTTCTCGTATTTTCTATGAAATGATAATGATTGAAATTTCACTTTTAGCATAAAAATTATTATGTATAAATTCATTTTCTAAGGCTATAAATTTTGCCATAGCTTCCCCACATTTTCTATAAATTGAGAATGCTTAAAGCTCCACTTTTAGTATAAAAATTAATTATACATAAATTTCATTTTTTCAATGATAAAAAATTTGCCATAGTTTTCCCGCATTTTCTATGAAATGAGAATGCCCAAAAGTTCACTTTTAATATAAAAATTAGTTCAAATCCAAATCTTGGTGTCAAGGATTTGGATTGAATTAGGGTTTTACAATTCTGTAGAAAACGATCAAATGCCCCAAAAATGTAATTATATCAATCCAAATGCAATGAAAGAAGTGAAAATTGCACTCAATCCAAATGAAAGAAAGGAACATCTAGGTTAGCCTAATTAACTTGGATTAGAAAAAGCTTGAGAGATTAGGACTAAGGAATATGGAAAATAAAATGTAATGATAGTCCAAGATTCAAAAGGTACCATAGTCTTAGAACACATGCCTTTTATAGTGTCATTGCCCATGTGCCCTAATCCCACATGTAAATGACCCTAAGCCCATATGCATGTGCATCTTAAGAACACTTTGTTACAAACCATCCCCTCCTAACATGATTTCATCCTTGAAATCCAAGGGTGGTCGTGCATGAAAATACACATATATCCCAAGGGGGTGAAGGCATCGGTACCATAGACGGTGTAGAGGCCTCCCAGATCAAATGAAAAAACGAACTCACATGATCAAGGACATAGATCTCGTGCCACCCAAGTCGAAAGGGTATGTCGTATCTCCCCACTCCAGATATGTGCGGCCACCTGGGTCAAACGTGAAGTGATGCTGCCCCATTGTCAAAAAGTGATCTCGATGCGGAGATTGAATAGAAAGGTCAGTGGAGTCCCATCGATGATGAGGTTAGATAAGCTTTTGCCTTGATCAAAAAGAAATCCAAGGCACTCTGAATCAAAGACAGCGGTCCCGATGATCTAGTGTGAATGGAGAGGCTAAGGAACCACTATTGATGATGAAGATAGTCATGTACCCTCTAGGATCAATCGAATGGAAAGGTCAGTGGAGTTCTATCAATGATGAGGCTAGGAGCCTGGATCAAAAGAAAATCCAAGGAACTCTAAATCAAAGACAATGGTTCCGTGATGATCTAGTGCGAATGGAGAGGCCAAGGAAACACCTTTGATGATGAATATGGTCGTGTACCATCCAAGATCAGATAGATAGGCAACGTACACATTAGGGATCCTCGATATCAATGTCGTGGTAGCACCAAGATGGAAATAAAAACTCGTAATCTCATCCGCATGACCACGGTGTGAATTCGAAACCCGATGTATCCACCAAGTGGAATCAGCACTCCTAACAAGAAAATGGAATGGTCGTAGCACATAAGAACTGTCGTGTATACCATGACTGAGATGTGCTCTAGGTGCATCAAAATGATATGCTACATAGTCGGTAATAACCATGTCCCAAAGTGACATAGAATGCATCCATAGGAAAATGTCCTCGCCCCAAAGGACATAGGCTCATGTCGACACCATCGATGGGAGCAAAACATAGCTTGAAGTTAACGTCGAGCGCGATCAAGTGTGAACCAATGCCATTATCCAGTAAAGCACCACTCGAAGAATTGAAGGCATAATCCACTTTGTCAATGTGAGTAAAAGCACAATCCGAAACCATGCATTGCATCCTCAATGTGAGATCCTCCCCCTCTATGCATCAAACTCTGGAGTGCTGGCAGAGCGGAAGTAGCAACCTTATGTGCAGGGCAGAGTTTTGCACTTGGGGCCTCGCCTACTACGAATGTTTGGACAAGAGACTAATCCGGCGGCTCTTCCAAAATCGAACCCGAAAAAAACTTTCCTCACCCAAAAAGCATAGGCGATTCCTCTAGGAAAAATCTTCTAACGTAGTCAACAACCTTAACTATCATTTGTATTCCGACCGACCCCATGGGTCACATGGCCGAATCAAAGGAGGAACTTGCACTTGGTTCATAGAGACCAATACTTTTTTCCCCATCAAAAGAGGCACAGCCGTTAAATCTTTTTCCATAGAACAAGGATTATCTTGGGACTTACTTCAACTATCGTAACTTGAACATAATTGTAAGAAATTGTCTTGGCCCCAAAGGACATAGGCTCATGTTGACATCCATGGGAGCCAAAAGAACATAGCTTAAAGTTGACGTTGTGCAAGATCAAGTGTGAACCAATGCCATCATCCACTAAAGCACCACTCAAAGAATTGAAGGCATGATCAACTTTGTCAATGTGAGTAAAAGCACGATCCGAACCATGCACTGCATCCTCAATGTGAGATCCCTGCACCCTCTGCGCATTGAACTCTGGAGTGCTGTGACAGTGGAAGTAGCAACCTTGCAAGTAGGGCAAAGTTTCCCACTTGGGGCTTCACCCACGAATGTCTGGACAAGAGACTAATCCGGCGGCTCTTCCAAAACTGAAAAACTTTCCTCACCCAAAAAGCATAGGCAATTCCTCCAAGAAAAATCTTCTAATGTAGTCAACAGCCTTAACTATCCTTTGTATTCCGATCGACCCCATGGATCACATGCCCGAATCAAAGGAGGAACTTGCACTTGGTACATAGAGACCAACGCTTTTCTCCCCATCAAAAGAGGCACAATCGTTAATTGTTTTTCCATAGAACAAGGATTATCCTAGGACTTACTTCCACTATCATAACTTGAACAGAATTGAATTTTATTATATTAATCCATTAGTCGAGCCTAACCCCATCCAATCCTATGGGTTAGCCAACCGCCCAAGCACAGTATTGATAGGATCCATTATAAAAATTTGGGTATGTTTTGTCTCGGGAACTAGGGAAAACAGTTCCCAGGCCCCCTAGCTCGCACTCATGCAAAAATTAGATAGACACACCACTTACACACCCAATATGAAATTGCCTTTTTTTAGATTCAACTATTTCCAAAACAGAATTGCAATAAAACCAAAGTGTTTCCATCATAATCCTCAGTATTCCAGTTCCATGTTCCAAATTCTAACTTTTCCATTTTCTAACCATACGGCATCATCGGCAACCAAAACGCTCACCACCTGGTTAGTCCCTCCAGGCTCACCCCTAGTACTTCACACAGGGGCCTTTTCAATAGTTCCTAGCTCATAGTACCCAGGAGTATAATCAAGATTTTTCCATAAAATCCATATGGACTCTCCGTTGAAGATCAGCTAGATCAACCAACAAGATCCATTTATCAAAAGAGCCATGAACTCATCCGTTTTGAAGACCAGCAAGGCCAATCAACCATATCCATGCCCGTGTTTAGAAAGCAACTCCGACTCATTTTCTTCCTCGATGCATGCGTGGGTATCTTGGGCATCCCACATCAATCCACATCTAAGCACATCATCTCACATCAATCCACATCCAATCACATCATTTCCACCTCAACTCACATCCAATCACATCAATTCACATCTTATCACATCATTCCCACATCAATCCACATCAATACATCCATTCAGATCATTTCTCATCCATTCACATCATTTCACATCCATTCACATCATTTCACATTCATTCACATCATTCTCATCCATTCACATCCATTCTCATCATTTCACATCATTTCACATTCATTCACAGCATTTCTCATCCATTCTCATCATTTCTTATCCATTCACATCATTTCATATCTTTTTTATATCCATTCACATCATTTCACATCCATTCACGTCCATTCACATTTTTTCATATCCATTCACATCATTTCACGTCCATTCATATCCATTCACATCATTTCTCATCCATTCACATTATTTCACGTCATTTCATGTCCATTCACATCATTTCACGTCCATTCACATCCATTCACATCCATTCACATCCATTCACGTCCATTCACATCATTTCACATCCATTCACATCCATTCACATTATTTCACATCATTTCACATTATTTCACATCATTTTACATCCATTCACATTATTTCACATCCATTCTATCTAACTGAATCATTTCCATAATTCATCTAGAACTTTGTGCATAACCTTCTTTATTTTTCAAGCAAATGAATAATGCTCAAAATCCATTTTTAACATAAAATTTATTTTGCATAAATTCATTATCTAATGATATCAGTTTTACCATAACTTTATCATTTTTCTATGAAATGATAATGATTAAAGTTCCACTTTTAGCATAAAAATTATTATGTATAAATTCATTTTCTAAGCCTATAAAATTTGCCATAGCTTCCCCACATTTTCTATAAATTGAGAATGCTTAAAGCTCCACTTTTAGTATAAAAATTAATTATACATAAAATTCATTTTTTCAATGATAAAAATTTTGCCATAGTTTTCTCGCATTTTCTATGAAATGAGAATGCCCAAAAGTTCACTTTTAATATAAAAATTAGTTCAAATCCAAATCTTGGTGTCAAGCATTTGGATTGAATTAGGGTTTTAAAATTCTGTAGAAAACGATCAAATGCCCCAAAAATGTAATTATATCAATCCAAATGCGATCAAATGCCCCAAAAATGTAATTATATCAATCCAAATGCAATGAAAGAAGTGAAAATTGCACTGAATCCAAATGAAAGAAAGGAACATCTAGGTTAGCCTAATTAACTTGGATTAGAAAAAGCTTGAGAGATTAGCACTAAGGAATATGGAAAATAAAATGTAATGATAGTCCAAGATTCAAAAGGTACCATAGTCTTAGAACACATGCCTTTTATAGTGTCATTGCTCATGTGCCCTAATCCCACATGTAAATGACCCTAAGCCCATATGCATGTGCATCTTAAGAACACTTTGTTACAAACTATCCCCTCCTAACATGATTTCGTCTTTGACATCTAAGGGTGGTCGTGCATGAAAATACACATATATCTCGGGGGGGGGGGGGGGTGAAGGCATGGCTCCATGGAAGAGGCTATATACAAAAGACAAAAAAAAAAATCAAACATATAGATGCATCCAAGTGTAGAAATGAAGAACACGGTACCATAGACGGTGAAGAGGCTTCCCAGATCGAATGAAAAAACAAATTCAGATGATCAAGGACATAGATCTCGTGCCACCCAAGTCGAAAGGGTATGTCGAATCTCCCCACTCTAGGAATGTGCAGCCACCTGGGTCAAACGTGAAGTGATGTCGCCCCATTGTCAAAAAGTGATCTTGATGCCCAGATTGAATAGAAAAGTCAGCGGACTCCCATCGATGATGAGACTAGATAAGCTCTTGCCTTGATCAAAAGGAAATCCAAGGCACTCTGAATCAAAGACAGTCGTCCCAATGATCTAGTGCGAATGGAGAGGCTAAGGAACCACTGTTGATGAGATGAAGACAGTCATGTACCCTCTAGGATAAATCGAAAGGAAAGGTCGGTGGAGTTCTATCGATGATGAGGCTAGATGATATCCTACCTGGATCAAAAGAAATCCAAGGCACTCTGAATCAAAGACAATGGTCCCGTGATGATCTGGTGCAAATGGAGAGGCCAAGGAAACACCTTTGATGATGAAGATAGTCGTGTACCCTCCTGGATCAAACAGATAGGTAACGTACACATTAGGGATCCTCGATATCGATGTCAAGGTAGCACCAAGGTCGAAGGAAAAACTCTCATTCGCATGAACACGGTGTGAATTTGAATCCCGAGGTATCCACCAAGTGGAATCAACACTCCTATAACAAGAAGGTGGAATGGTCATAGCACATAAGAACTGTCGTGTATACCCCTACTGAGATGTGCTATAGGTGCATCAAAACAAATATGCCACATAGTCGGCAATAACCATGTCCCAAAGTGACATAGAATGCATCCATAGGAAAATGTCTTGGCCCCAAACGACATAGGCTCATGTTGACACCCATGGGAGCCAAAAGAACATAGCTTGAAGTTGACGTCGTGCAAGATCAAGTGTGAACCAATGCCATCATCCACTAAAGCACCACTCGAAGAATTGAAGGCATGATCCACTTTGTCAATGTGAGTAAAAGCACGATCTGAACCATGCACTGCATCCTCAATGTGAGATCCCTGCCCCCTCTACGCATCGAACTCTGGAGTGTTGGCAGCAGCGAAAGTAGGAACCTTGCACGCAGGGCAAGGTTTCCGACTTGGGGCCTTGCCCACGAATGTCTAGACGAGAGACTAATCCGGTGGCTTTTCCAAAATCAAACCCAAAAAAACCTTTCCTCACCCAAAAAGCATAGGCGATTCCTCCAGGAAAAATCTTCTATTATAATCAATAGCCTTAACTATCATTTGTATTCCGACCGACCCCGTGGGGGGTCACATGGCCGAATCAAAGGAGGAACTTGCACTTGGTTCAAAGATACCAATGCTTTTTTCCCCATCAAAAGAGGCACAGCTGCCATGAATTCTTTTTCCATAGAATAAGGATTATCCTAGGACTTACTTCAACTATCGTAACTTGAACATAATTGAATTTTATTATAGGAATCCATTAGTCAAGTCTAACCCCATCCAATCCCATGGGTTAGCCAACCGCGCAACCATTGTATTGATAAGATCCATTATAAAAATTTGGTTATGTTTTGTCCCAGGTACCAGGGAAAAGAGTTCCCAGGCCCCCTAGCTGGCACTCATGCAAAAATTAAATAGACACACCACTAACACAGCTAATATGAAATTGTCTTTTTTTAGATTCAACTATTTCCAAAACAGAATTGTAATAAAACCACAGTGTTTCCATCATAATCCTCAGTATTCCAATTCCATGGTCCAAATTCCAACTTTTCCACTTTCCAACCATAAAATCCAAATTCTAGTCATTCCTTCCTCAGCGTACCTATGGCATCATCGGCAACCAAAACACTCACCACCTGGTCAGTCCCTCTAGGCTCACCTAGTACTTCACTAAGGGGCCTTTTTAATAGTTCCTAGCACATAGTACCCATGACTATAATCAAGAATTTTCCCTAAAATCCATATGGACTCTCCGTTGAAGATCAGCTAGATCAACCAACAAGATCCATTAATCAAAAGAGCCATGAACTCATCCGTTTTGAAGACCAGCAAGGCCAATCAACCATATCCATGCCCGTGTTCAGAAAACAACTCGAACTCATTTTCTTCCTTGATGCACGCGTGGGTATCCCAGGCGACCTTGAGCCCGAGAAGCGTATGGTCAGCACCCTCTAGGTTCCTTCATAGGTCACCTAGCGCTTTACTCATAGGCCACTTCCTTGGACACCCTCATCCATCGTACCGAAAGCTCACCATCTTTAATCAAAGCGAGAGAGTGTTCAACTTGCCACCCGCCGAGACGTCCTTCATTGACTCTCCGTCAGCTGCTGTTGCAACCATTTTCATAAGGTCACCACGACCTCATTCCACAAGATAGTCAAAATGTTTCACAAACATTATTGACATAAAACAATCTTTAAAAAAAACAAGTTTCACATACAATTACAGTTCCAACAAAATTCCCATCTTTCCTTATGACCCTAAGCCCATATGCATGTGCATCTTAAGAACACTTTGTTACAAACCATCCCCTCCTAACATGATTTCGTCCTTAAAATCTAAGGGTGGTCGTGCATGAAAATACACATATATCCTGGGGGTGAAGGCATGGCTCCATGGAAGAGGCTATATACAAAAGACAAAAAAAAAAATCAAACATATGTATGCATCCAAGTGTAGAAATGAAGAACACGGTACCATAGACGGTGTAGAGGCCTCCAAGATCGAATGAAAAAAGGAACTCACATGATCAAGGACATAGATCTCGTGCCACCCGAGTCAAAAGGGTATGTCGTATCTCCCCACTCTAGGAATGTGCGGCCACTTCGGTCAAACGTGAAGTGATGCTGCCCCATTGTCAAAAAGTGATCTCGATGCCCAGATTGAATAGAAAGGTCAACAGACTCCCATCGATGATGAGGCTAGATAAGCTCCTACCTTGATCTCAAAAGGAATTTCAAGGCACTCTGAATCAAAGATAGTGGTCCCGATGATCTAGTGTGATTGGAGAGGCTAAGGAGCCACTATTGATGATGAAGATAGTCATGTACCCTCTAGGATCAATCGAATGGAAAGGTCAGTGGAGTTCTATTGATGATGAGGCTAGATGATATCCTGCCTAGATCAAAAGAAAATCCAAGGAACTCTGAATCAAAGGCAATGGTCCCGTGATGATCTGGTGCGAATGGAGAGGCCAAGGAAACACCTTTGATGATGAAGATAGTCATGTACCCTCGAGGATCAAACAGATAGGTAACGTATGTCAGGCTAAAATCTGAAAGGGTTTTTTGGTCAGTGTACATATGGTGCGTGTGGTGTGTGAATAAACTTTGCCCTGAATGCCCTGGCAAGTGTACAGGCTGGGTGGTTTTGTTGAAAGTTGGATTATGCACGTGTTACTTCCGGAGAAAATGCTGGTGATCTGGGAATTCTATGGCAATAATGTAGTGTGCCGGTGGTTGCTAAATGCAGAGCATCGAGATTAGAAATTGATGGGCTTGATGATAATGATGCTGATGAAGACTGCGAGCAGCTCTGGTTTTGGAAGGTTCGGCGCGGTGTGATGATCTGGAAAAGGATAAGGGGAAGGGGCCTTGTGTGTTGGTTATAAGTGGGCTGGAGTACAGCCATGTGAACAGAGAAAGAGGCTGCAGGTCTCTTGGGTGATGTCTAGTGTGGGCATCTGATTGGAGTAGCAGAGAGGGCTGCTGTGAGGAAGGGTACATGAGATGTAGCTTGGGCTAGGTATCTGGGATGCTGCGGTGAGCAGTGGGTTGTGGTGTTGAGGATTGTGCAGAGGCTCTGGGGTTGGTGAAGCTGCTGGTCACGACATACAGAGAGTGGGAGCTGCTGAGTGAAGGTTAGCTGGTGTGGGCGCCTTCTGGTGAGAGTAGCTGGTCTTGTGTGGGCGGTGATTGCAGGCAGTGCGTGGATGCTGACCAGAGAGGGAGCCTTGGGTTTTTGTGTGAATTGGATGCAGAAGTGTTGCTGATGTGTGGGCTGGAGACAGTGGGGCTCGCCTACGACAATTGGCAGGTAGCAGCAGACAGAGAGTAGCCAGGCTACAGAGGAAGTGAAGAAGGGTTGCTGGTGTGGGCGCCCTCTGGAGATTACAGGGACCGGGAGACAGAGGCTCGGTTGTCAGACGCAAGGGTGTGATTCCCTTGGCAGTAAATCCTGGCTAGAGTCCTGGTCTTTGGTGTATTTGCTGAGTTTGTACATGGTTTGATGCTGTATACGTTTTTTTGTTGAATGATCATCTGTCCTTCATGGTTCTGAGCTGTCTTATGGTGTGGGTGGGTGGCGAATGTTGAGAGAGTGTTCCAGCCGGTGGCTGGTGGTGCCCCGTTCGTGGTAGTTTTTCCAAGTTTGGGAGGTGGAAGAGCTATAGAGGCAGGTATTTCTTTCTTTTTTTTCACCTCACATCCTTCTGGTGCCCCCACTGAGGAGTTGCTCAGGCATTGTGTGACTGAGGAGTGGCTCAGTTGACAGAGGATAGCTCAGGGATTTCTCTTACGAGGGTGTATGCCCCAGAGTGAGATTGAAGGAAGGTGTTTTTGGGTTTTTGCTTGGGATTGGAAGTGAAGTTTGGGGGTTAAGATGATGTCTTACCCAGAGTTTTATGGTGGTCCGAATGAGGATGTGGCAGACTTCTTGGAAAGGATGGAGGTTGCATGTATAAGCAACCATATCAGTGAGCAGGTACAGGTGTTGCGGCTTCTGAGCATTTGTTTGAAAGGGGATGCAAGGACCTGGTACAGGGTTTATGAGGAGTCGTTGAGGGATGCTGTTCCACGCATTGAGATGAGCGAGGATGGATTGAAGACAGCACTTAGCAACAGGTTCAAGAAGGTGGAAGACCCCGACAAGGTTTGGCATGAGGTGCAAGCTCTGACACAAGGTGAGTTTGAGTCAATAGATGATTATATGAAGAAATTTTCTTTGCTATGGGAGACTCTATGCAGGGCTTTAGGGGAAGACCAGGTGCCACCTGATATGATGAAGAAGAACAAGTTTGTAGCTGGACTTAAGAGGAGTATTCGCTGGAAAGTGGAATTGAAGAAGCCCAGGTCTTTTGAGGATGCGGTGGAGATTGCTAAGTCAAAAGATTGGAAACTGCAGCGGATGAATCAGCTGGGGATGATTCCAGTTGTAGCACAGCCGGAGATTCGTAGAGTGGAGGCTACACCCATGAGTGCAGTGATTGAGAGGATGAAGCCCACTGAAGCCCAAGCTATGCAGATGGTGCCACAAGCTAGTCAGGGAGTACCTATGGTTCCTGCAGGTTCTGATGAGGGATTGCGGCAGGATATGAAACAGATGGTTGATCTTATGAAGAATTTGAGCTTGAATTTAATGGGAAGTACAGGTGGTGGACGTGGTAGAGGCCGAGGTAATTTTCTTGAAGGGGGAGATGGACAAGCAGGGTATGGACGTGGTCGCGGTAGGGGCCGTCATTTCATCCCTACATGCTGGAACTGTGGTGAACTAGGTCATCTGAGTACAGATTGTGATAAGCCTCAACGTATGGGTGGTGACATGTACCCATTACCTTCACAGCTACCTGACAGGTCGAATGATTATGGTATTGATATCAGGGATCAAGCAGGTCCGAGTGGAATTACAGCTGAAGAGAAGGGAAAAACTAAGGTGATAGATGTGGTCACCCTTGAAAAGACGAAAGAAGCAGAAGCAGATTTGATGCCTTTGGGAAAGCGGACGTCACAGGAAAGAGAAAGCAAGGATGTTGCAGGACCCAGCAAGAAGAAAGGAAAAGTGAAGGAAGGAGAAGATGTGAAGGTCAAGCAGAAGAGGAAGCCTCGTAGGAAGTTTCAGGTAACTGATTTTCCACTAGGGGGTGGGCAGGATAGCTATAGTTTGCAGGAGGACATGGCTGAAAGGAAGGCTAACATTACTTTTGGGCAATTGATAGAGTTAGCTCCCAATTTGAAGCGTCAGTGGAAAAGACTTGTGAATCCGAGGGAGAAGGAGGCGGCCAAAGGGATAGTGACTGTTCTATCTGTTCAGGAGTTACCTGACATATGTCCTGTGGTGAATGTTTGGTATAAAGGGAAGAATCTGGGAGAGGCATACATAGATGGTGGAGCACAAATTTGTGTGATCACATTAGCTGCTGTGGAGAGGCTTGGTCTTGATTTCACTGAAGCGTCTGGATTCCGAATTCGGCTGGCAAATCATCAGAAAGTCAAATGCTTAGGTATGGTTAAGGAATTAGAATTGGAAGCTTTTGATGTGAAGGTGCTTGTGGATTGTCATGTTATGCCTGCAGGAATGGGTGCATTCCCCATTATTTTGGGAAGACCATGGCTGAGAGCAGTGAAAGCTGTTCAGGATTGGAGGAAAGGGGTTATTACTCTGTATGACAGGAGAGGGGATAAGAAGCAGTTTAATATGCATAACCAGAAGCCTGTCAATGATGAAGAGGAAAGTGAAGCTGATTCGAGTGATGACACGACCAGTACCACTACTAGTGAGGAAACAGAGGATACTTCATCCAGTGAGGAGGATGCAGAGATGGATGCCGTGGTTATTGATGAGGAAGTGCTTAGTGATGAGGTTGCTGAACAGGAAGAAGCCATACATGAGGAATGCGAGGAGGTGCAAGTGGATTCTGAGCAAAGGTATGCCTGTGATGTGAAAGAGTCTGTTTTTGAATCTTTGGATGATAAACCTGTGTGGGATGAGTGGGAAATAGATAGTCTACAGGATGATGAACCTGAATTGGAGCTGGATGATGAGATGAGCATAAATGTTAAAAAGGTCATGATCAGAATTGAGGCTATGAAGAAAGAGAAACAACAGAAGGTTTTGAATGATGCTGCTGTTATAGATGAGTCTATGGATGCTGTAATGGATAAATCTCTTGGTGATTTTGATGAAGGTGAGGATACAGGGACTGAAGTGGATGCTTTGGCAATAGTGCCTGTTGAAGGGGAGTTTGTTTTGCCTGTGGTGGCTGGTTTTGATGGTGAAGCTTCTTATGCTGATGATGGACAGGAAAGTGTTATGGTACAGCAGGTTTTTCTTGATGAAGCTTTCATCAATTTTTACTCCCAACAAGAATTGCTGTACTGGTTCTCCGATATTGGTGCTGATCGTATCAGGGATATTGGGATTGAGATGAGACGGGATGGTGTCTATGTCAGGAGCTTTGTCTCGAGAGGTTCTGATGTTGTGTTGTGGAATAAGGGATGGAAAATTGTGCCTGTGGAAGATGACGGTGTTTCTTGGATCATTTGGAATAGAGATGTGCTGATTACACTGTATGATGCTCAGAGAATTGACGGAGGGAAACGTGGTCATCGGAGGAAACGTGGTTATATGCTTTCTGCTGATCATAAATGATTCAGCAGGCTAGGGATTGGGCAAAGTATGTCAGGCTAAAATCTGAAAGGGTTTTTTGGTCAGTGTACATATGGTGCGTGTGGTGTGTGAATAAACTTTGCCCTGAATGCCCTGGCAAGTGTACAGGCTGGGTGGTTTTGTTGAAAGTTGGATTATGCACGTGTTACTTCCGGAGAAAATGCTGGTGATCTGGGAATTCTATGGCAATAATGTAGTGTGCCGGTGGTTGCTAAATGCAGAGCATCGAGATTAGAAATTGATGGGCTTGATGATAATGATGCTGATGAAGACTGCGAGCAGCTCTGGTTTTGGAAGGTTCGGCGCGGTGTGATGATCTGGAAAAGGATAAGGGGAAGGGGCCTTGTGTGTTGGTTATAAGTGGGCTGGAGTACAGCCATGTGAACAGAGAAAGAGGCTGCAGGTCTCTTGGGTGATGTCTAGTGTGGGCATCTGATTGGAGTAGCAGAGAGGGCTGCTGTGAGGAAGGGTACATGAGATGTGGCTTGGGCTAGGTATCTGGGATGCTGCGGTGAGCAGTGGGTTGTGGTGTTGAGGATTGTGCAGAGGCTCTGGGGTTGGTGAAGCTGCTGGTCACGACATACAGAGAGTGGGAGCTGCTGAGTGAAGGTTAGCTGGTGTGGGCGCCTTCTGGTGAGAGTAGCTGGTCTTGTGTGGGCGGTGATTGCAGGCAGTGCGTGGATGCTGACCAGAGAGGGAGCCTTGGGTTTTTGTGTGAATTGGATGCAGAAGTGTTGCTGATGTGTGGGCTGGAGACAGTGGGGCTCGCCTACGACAATTGGCAGGTAGCAGCAGACAGAGAGTAGCCAGGCTACAGAGGAAGTGAAGAAGGGTTGCTGGTGTGGGCGCCCTCTGGAGATTACAGGGACCGGGAGACAGAGGCTCAGTTGTCAGACGCAAGGGTGTGATTCCCTTGGCAGTAAATCCTGGCCAGAGTCCTGGTCTTTGGTGTATTTGCTGAGTTTGTACATGGTTTGATGCTGTATACGTTTTTTTGTTGAATGATCATCTGTCCTTCATGGTTCTGAGCTGTCTTATGGTGTGGGTGGGTGGCGAATGTTGAGAGAGTGTTCCAGCCGGTGGCTAGTGGTGCCCCGTTCGTGGTAGTTTTTCCAAGTTTGGGAGGTGGAAGAGCTATAGAGGCAGGTATTTCTTTCTTTTTTTTCACCTCACAACGTACATATCAGGAATCCTCCATATCGATGTCGTGGTAGCACCAAGATCGAAGGAAAAACTCGTAAGCTCATCCGCATGACCACGGTGTGAATTCAAAACCCGAGGTATCCACCAAGTGGAATCAGCACTCCTAACAAGAAGGTGAATGGTCGTAGTACATAAGAACTATCTTGTATACCATGACTGAGATGTGCTATAGGTGCATCAAAATGATATACCACATAGTCGGTAATAACCATGTCCCAAAGTGACATAGAATGCATCCATATGAAAATGTCCTGGCCCCAAAGGACAGGCTCATGTCGACACCCATGGAAGCCAAACATAGCTTGAAGTTGACGTCGTGTGGGATCAAGTGTGAACCAATGCTATCATCCACTAAAGCACCACTCGAAGAATTCAAGGCATGATCCACTTTGTCAATGTGAGTAAAAGCACAATCCGAACCATGCACTGCATCCTCATTGTGAGATTCCTGCCCCCTCTACGCATGGTAGCGAAAGTAGCAGCGTTGTGGGTAGGGTAGAGTTTCCCACTTGGGGCCTCTCCCACGAATGTCTAGACAAGAGACTAATCCGGCGGCTTTTCCAAAATCGAACCCAAAAAAAACTTTCCTCACCCAAAAAGCATAGGCGATTCCTCCAGGAAAAATCTTCTAATGTAGTCAACAGCCTTAACTATCATTTGTATTCTGACCAACCCTATGGGTCACATGGCCGAATCAAAGGAGGAACTTGCACTTGTTTGATAGAGACCAACGCTTTTTTTCCCATCAAAAGAGGCACAGCCGTTAATTCTTTTTCCATAGAACAAGGATTATCCTGGGACTTACTTCAACTATCATAACTTGAACATAATTGAATTTTATTATAGGAATCCATTAGTCCAGCCTAACCCCATCCAATCCCATGGATTAGCCAACCACCCAACCACTGTATTGGTAGGATCCATTATAAAACTTTGGTTATATTTTGTCCCGGGTACAAGGGAAAAGAGTTCCCAAGCCCCCTAGCTGGCACTCATGCAAAAATTAAATAGACACACCATTTACACACCCAATATAAAATTGCCTTTTTTTATATTCAACTATTTCCAAAACAGAATTGCAATAAAACCAGAGTGTTTCCATCATAAGCCTCAGTATTCTAGTTCCATGGTCCAAATTCCAACTTTTCTACTTTCCAACCATAAAATCCAAATTCCAGTCATTCCTTCCTCAGCGTATCTATGGCATCATCGGCAACCAAAATGCTCACCACTTGGTCAGTCACTCTAGGCTCACCTAGTACTTCACTCAGGGGCCTTTTCAATAGTTCCTAACTCATAGTACCTAGGAGTATAATCAATATTTTTCCATAAAATCCATATGGACTCTCCGTTGAAGATCAGCTAGATCAACCAACAAGATCCATTTATCAAAAGAGCCATGAACTCATCCGTTTTGAAGACCAGCAAGGCCAATCAACCATATCAATGCCTGTGTTTAGAAAACAACTCCAACTCATTTTCTTCCTCGACGCACGTGTGGGTATCTTGGGTGACCCAAAGCCCGAGAACCGTATGGTCAGCACCCTCTAAGTTCCTTCACAGGTCACCTAGCGCTTCACTCATAAGCCGCTTCCTTGGTCCCTTATCCAACGTACAAAAAGCTCACCATTTTTAATCGAACCGAGAGACTGGTCAAGACCTTGACCGACCTTGCCATGCGAGGCATCCGGTGTTGCAACTATTTCACTTAGGTCACCACGACCTCATTCCACAAGATAGTCAAAATGTTTCACCAGCATTTTTTACATAAAACAATCGTTAAAAAAACAAGTTTCACATATAATTACACTTCCAACAAAATTCCCATCTTTCCTTATGACTCTAATCCCATATGCATGTGCATCTTAAGAACACTTTGTTAAACCATCCCCTTCTAACATGATTTCATCCTTGAAATCTAAGGGTGGTCTTGCATGAAAATACACATATATCCTGGGGGGTGAAGGCATGGCTCCATGGAAGAGGCTATATACAAAAGACCAAAAAAAAATCAAACATATGTATGCATCTAAGTGTAGAAATGAAGAACACGGTACCATAGACGGTGTAGAGGCCTCCTAGATCGAATGAAAAAATGAACTCACATGATCAAGGACATAGATCTCGTGCCACCCGAGTTAAAAGGGTATGTCGTATCTCCCCACTCTAGGAATGTGCGGCCACTTCGATCAAACGTGAAGTGATTCTGCCCCATTGTCAAAAAGTGATCTCGATGCCCAGATTGAATAGAAAGGTCAGCAGACTCCTGTCGATGATGAGGCTAGATAAGCTCCTGCCTTGATCAAAAAGAAATCCAAGGCACTCTGAATCCAAGACAGTGTTCCCGATGATCTAGTGTGAATGGAGAGGCTAAGGAACCACTATTGATGATGAAGATAGTCATGTACCTTCTAGGATCAATCGAATGCAAAGGTCAGTGGAGATCTACCAATGATGAGGCTAGGAGCCTGGATCAAAAGAAAATCCAAGGAACTCTGAATCAAAGACAATGGTCCCGTGATGATCTGGTGTGAACGGAGAGGCCAAGGAAACACCTTTGATGATGAAGATAGTCGTGTACCCTCAATGATCAAACAGATAGGTAACGTACACATGAGAGATCCTCGATATCGATGTTGTGGTAGCACCAAGATCGAAGGAAAAACTCGTAAGCTCATCTGCATGACCACGGTGTGAATTTGAAACCCTAGGTATCCACAAAATGGAGTAGGCACTCCTAACAAGAAGGTGGAATGGTCGTAGCACGTAAGAACTGTCGGGTACACCATGACTGAGATGTGCTATAGGTGCATTAAAATGATATGCCACATAGTCGGTAATAACCATGTCCCAAAGTGACATAAAATGCATCCATAGGAAAATGTCCTAGCCATAAAGGACATAGGCTTATGTCGACACCATGGGAGCCAAAAGAACATAGCTTGAAGTTGATGTCGTGCAGGATCAAGTGTGAACCAATGCCATCATCCACTAAAGCACCACTCAAAGAATTGAAGGCATGATCAACTTTGTCAATGTGAGTAAAAGCAGGATCCGAACCATGCACTACATCCTCTATGTGAGATCCCTGCCCCCTCTGCGCATTGAACTCTGGAGTGCTAGCAACGGAAGTAGCAACCTTGCACGCAGGGCAAAGTTTCCCACTTGGGGCCTCGCCCACAAATGTCTGCACAGGAGAGTAAATCAGTGGCTCTTCCAAAATCGAACCGGAAAAAAACTTTCCTCACACAAAAAACATAGGCAATTCCTCTAGGAAAAATCTTCTAACGTAGTCAACAGCCTTAACTATCCTTTGTATTCCAATCGACCCCATAGATCACATGGACCAACTCTTTTTTTCCCAACAAAAGAGGCACAGTCGTTAATTCTTTTTCCATAGAATAAGGATTATCCTGGGACTTCAACTATCGTAACTTGAACATAATTGAATTTTATTATATTAATCCATTAGTCCAGCCAACGGCCCAACCACTGTATTGATAGGATCCATTATAAAAATTTGGTTATGTTTTGTCCCACGTACTAGGGAAAAGAGTTCCCAAGCCCCCTAGCTGGCACTCTTACAAAAATTAGATAGACACACCACTTACACACCCAATATGAAATTGCCTTTTTTTAGATTCAACTATTTCCAAAACAGAATTGCAATAAAACCATAGTGTTTCCATCATAATCCTCAGTATTCTAGTTCCATAGTCCAAATTCCAACTTTTCCACTTTCCAACCATAAAATCCAAATTCCAGTCATCCCTTCCCCAGGGTACCTATGGCATCATTGGCAACCAAATCGCTCACCACCTGGTCAGTGCCTCTACGCCCACCTAGTACTTCTCTCAAGGGCCTTTTCAATAGTTCCTAGCTCATAGTACCTAGGAGTATAATCAAGATTTTTCCATAAATTCCATATGGACTCTCCGTTGAAGATTAGCTAGATCAACCAACAAGATCCATTTATCAAAAGAGCCATGAACTCATCCGTTTTGAAGACCAGCAAGGCCAATCAACCATATCCATGCCCATGTTCAAAAAACAACTCCAACTCATTTTCTTCCTCGATGCACGCGTGGATATCCTGGGCGACCTAGAGCCCGAGAACCGTTTGGTCAGCACTCTCTAGGTTCCTTCAGAGGTCACCTAGCGCTTCACTCATAGGCCGCTTTCTTGGTCCCTCATCCATCATACAAAAAATCACCATCTTTAATCAAACGGAGAGACTGGTCAAGACCTTGGCCGGGGACCTCGCCACGCGAGATGTCCTTCATTGACTCTCCGTCTCATCAATTGCTACAACTATTTCACTTAGGTCACCACCACGACCTCATTCCACAAGATAGTCAAAAACATTATTGATATAAAACAATCTTTTAGAAAAACAAGTTTCACATACAATTATAGTTCCAATAAAGTTCTCATCTTTCCTTATCATTACACATTCTTTCATATCATTCCTCATCATTTCTCATCGTCCCATATCATTTCTCATCATTCCATATCATTTCTCATTATCCCACATAAATTTATATCCAATCACATCACCCCCAAATCAATTTATATCCAATCACATCACCCCCACATCAACTCACATCCAATCACATCATCTCACATCAATTCACATCCAATCACATCATTCCCACATTAACTTATATCCAATCATATCATCTCACATCAATTCACATCCAACCACATCATTTTCACATCCAATCACATCATTTTCATATCAACTCACATCCAATCACATCATCTCACATCATCTCACATCGAATCATAATATTTCCACATCAAATCACATCCAATCACATCATCTCACATCCAATCACATCAACTCACATCCAATCACATCATCTCACATCAATTCACATCCAATCACATCATCCCACATCAATCCACATCTTATCACATCTTCCCCCCATCAATCCACATCTTCCCACATCAATCCACATCTAATCACATCATTCCCACATCAATCCACATCTAATCACATCAATCCATATCTAATCACATCAATCCATAGCCAATCACATCATTTCCACATCAACTCACATCCAATCACATCAATTCACACCTAATCACATCATTCCCACATCAATACATCCATTCACATCATTTCTCATCCATTCACATCATTGCACATCCATTCACATTCATTCACATCCATTCACATCGATTCACATCATTCCCACATTAACTCACATCCAATCACATCATCTCACATCAATTCACATCCAATCGTTTCATTTTTACATCATCTCACATCCAATCTTATCATTCCCACATCAACTCACATCTAATCACATCATCTCACAGCAATTCACATCCAATCACATCATCCCACATCAATCCACATCTAATCACATCTTTTTCCCATCAATCCACATCTATTCACATCAATCCACATCTAATCACATCATTCCCACATCAATCCACATCTATTCACATCAATCCACATCTAATCACATCATTCCCACATCAATCCACATCTAATCACATCAATCCACATCCAATCACATCATTTTCACATCAACTCACAT
The DNA here is from genome assembly GCF_041138505.1 of Cibotium barometz. NCBI lineage: Eukaryota > Viridiplantae > Streptophyta > Polypodiopsida > Cyatheales > Cibotiaceae > Cibotium > Cibotium barometz. Next base: position 21,349,577 of record NC_141078.1, read on the forward strand.
CCAATCCCATCAATTCACATCTAATCACATCATTCCCACATCAATACATCCATTCACATCATTTCTCATCCATTCACATCATTTCACATCCATTCACATCATTTCACATCATTCCCACATTAACTCACATCCAATCGCATCATCTCACATCAATTCACATCCAATCATTTCATTTTTACATCAACTCACATCCAATCACATCATTCCCACATCATCTCACATGCAATCACATCTTCTCACATCCAATCACATTATTCCCACATCAACTCACATCCAATCACATCAATGCACATCTAATCACATCATCCCACATCAATCCACATCTAATCACATCATTCCCCCATAATCCACATCTATTCACATCATTCCCACATCAATCCACATCTTTCCACATTAATCCACATCTATTCACATCTTTCCACATCAATCCACATCTAATCACATCATTCCCACATCAATCCACATCTAATCACATCATTCCCACATCAATCCACATCTAATCACATCATCTCACGTCAATCCACATCCAATCACATCATTCCCACATCAACTCACATCCAATCACATCAATTCACATCTAATCACATCATTCCCATGTCCATCCACATTAATACATCCATTCACATCATTTCTCATCCGTTCACATCATTTCACATCCATTCACATCATTTCACATCCATTCACATCATTTCTCATCCATTCACATCCATTCGCGTCCATTCACATCCATTCACATCATTTCACATCCATTCACGTCCATTCACATCCATTCACATCATTTCTCATCCATTCACATCATTTTACATCATTTCACGTCCATTCACATCCATTCTATCTAAATGAATCATTTCCATAATTCATCTAGAATTTTGTGCATAACCTTCTTTATTTTTCAAGCAAATGAATAATGCTCAAAACTCCACTTTTAACATAAAATTTATTTTGCATAAATTCATTATCTAATGATATCAATTTTACCATAATCTTCTCGTATTTTCTATGAAATGATAATGATTAAAATTCCACTTTTAGCATAAAAATTATTATGCATAAATTCATTTTCTAAGGCTATAAATTTTGCCATAGCTTCCCCATATTTTCTATAAATTGAGAATGCTTAAAGCTCCACTTTTAGTATAAAAATTTATTATACATAAATTTCATTTTTTCAATGATAAAAATTTTGCCATAGTTTTCCCGCATTTTCTATGAAATGAGTATGCCCAAAAGTTCACTTTAATATAAAAATTAGTTTAAATCCAAATCTTGGTGTCAAGGATGAATTAGGGTTTTACAATTCTGTAGAAAACAATCAAATGCCTTAAAATTGTAATTATATCAATCCAAATGCAATGAAAGAAGTGAAAATTGCACTCAATCCAAATGAAGGAAAGGAACATCTAGGTTAGACTAATTAACTTGGATTAGGAAAAGCTTGAGAGATTAGAACTAAGGAATATGGAAAGTAAAATATAATGATAGTCCAAGATTCAAAAGGGATCATAGTCTTAGAACACATGCCTTTTATAGTGTCATTGCTCATGTGCCCTAATCCCACATGTAAATGACCCTAAGCCCATATGCATGTGCATCTTAAGAACACTTTGTTACAAACCATCCCCTCCTAACATGATTTCGTCCTTGAAATCTAAGGGTGGTCGTGCATGAAAATACACGTATATCCCGAGGGGGTGAAGGCATGGCTCCATGGAAGACACTATATAGAAAAGACAAAAAAAATAATCAAACATATGTATGCATCCAAGTGTAGAAATGAAGAACACGGTACCATAGACGGTGTAGAGGCCTCCCAGATCGAATGAAAAAATGAACTCACATGATCAAGGACATAGATCTCATGCCACTTGAGTCGAAAGGGTATGTCGTATCTCCCCACTCCAGTAATGTGCGGCCACCTGGGTCAAACATGAAGTGATGCTGCCCCATTGTCAAAAAGTGATCTCGATGCCCAAATTGAATAGAAAGTTCAGCGGACTCCCATCGATGATGAGGCTAGATAAGCTCCTGCCTTGATCAAAAGTAAATCCAAGGCACTCTGAATCAAAGACAATGGTGCCGATGATCTTGTGTGAATGGAGAGGCTAAAGAACCACTATTGATGAGATGAAGATAGTCATGTACCCTCTAGGATCAATCGAATGGAAAGGTCAGTGGAGTTTTATCGATGATGAGGCTAGGAGCCTGGATCAAAAGAAAATCCAAGGAACTCTGAATCAAAGACAATGGTCCCGTGATGATTTGGTGCAAATGGAGAGGCCAAGGAAACACCTTTGATGATGAAGATAGTCAAGTACCCTCCAAGATCAAACAGATAGGCAACGTACACGCGGAGATCCAAACCTAAAAAGCTCGAGAATGGTTTTTGCAGTGTAGATTTTATGCTCTGCAGCTCTCCCAACTCAACTTATGATATTCCATCCAAACATTACCACAAGAAACATTCTTGAAGACAGGATCACCATTACTTTGTACCTACGAATTTGTACCACATTATCAGAATGTTTGGCAAGAAAGAGAGAATAGCAAAAGCTTATTTGTTACCGTTTTGAAATTAAAAGCTAGAAGCAAACATTCTTCACATGACGTGGAAGCCCATACCTTCACATGTCTAAGCTCATCCGCATGACCACGGTGCAAATTCAAAACCCGAGGTATCCACCAAGTGGAATCAACACTCCTAACAAGAAGGTGGAATGGTCGTAGCACATAAGAACTGTCGTGTATACCATGACTGAGATGTGCTGTAGGTGCATCAAAATGATATGCTACATAGTCGGTAATAACAATGTCCCAAAGTGACATAGAACGCATCCATTGGAAAATGTCCTGGCCCCAAAGGACATAGGCTCATGTCGACACCGATGGGAGCCAAACATAGCTTGAAGTTGACGTCGTGCGGGATCAAGTGTAAACCAATGCCATCATCCACTAAAGCACCACTTGAAGAATTGAAGGCATGATCCACTTTGTCAATGTGAGTAAAAGCAGGATCCGAACCATGCACTGCATCCTCAATGTGAGATCCATGCCCTCTCTACACATCGAACTCTGGACTGCTGGCAGAGCGGAAGTAGCAACCTTACGTGCAGGGCAGAGTTTCCCACTTGGGGCCTTTCCCACGAATGTCTGGACAAGAGACTAATCCAGCGGCTCTTCCAAAATCGAAGCCGAAAAAAACTTTCCTCACCCAAAAAACATAGGCGATTCCTCCAAGAAAAATTTTCTAACGTAGTCAACAACCTTAACTCTATCATTTGTATTCCGACCAACCCCATGGGTCACATGGCCGAATCAAAGGAGGAACTTGCACTTGGTTCATAGAGAGCAATGCTTTTTTTCCCATCAAAGAGGCACAGCTGTTAAATCTTTTTCCATAGAACAAGGATTAACCTGGGACTTACTTCAACTATCGTCACTTGAACATTATTGAATTTTATTATAGGAATCCATTAGTCCAGCGTAGCCCCATCCAATCCCATGGGTTAGCCAACAACCGAACCACTGTATTGATAGGATCCATTATAAAAATTTGGTCATGTTTTGTCCCGGGTACTAGGGAAAAGAGTTCCCAGGCCCCCTAGCCGACACTCATGAAAAAATTAAATAGACACACCACTTACACAGCCAATATGAAATTCCTTTTTTTTAGATTCAACTATTTCCAAAACAGAATTGCAATAAAACCAGAGTGTTTCCATCATAAGCCTCAGTATTCCAATTCCATGGTCCAATTTCCAACTTTTCCACTTTCCAACCATAAAATCCAAATTCGAGTCATTCCTTCCTCAGCATATCTATGGCATCATCGGCAACCAAAACGCTCACCACCTGGTCAGTCTCCCTAGGCTTACCTATCCATATGGACTCTCCGTTGAAGATCAGCTAGATCAACCAACAAGATCCATTTATCAAAAGAGCCATGAACTCATCCATTTTGAAGACCAGCAAGGCCAATCAACCATATCCATGTGTCCATGTTTAGAAAACAACTCCAATTCACTTTCTTCTTCGACGCACGCGTGGGTATTTTGGGCGCCCCAGACCCCGAGATCCGTATGGTCAGCACCCTCTAGGTTCCTTCACAAGTCACCTAGCGCTTCACTCATAGGCCACTTCCTTGGTCCCTTATCCATCGTACCAAAAGCTCACCATTTTTAATCGAATCGAGAGACTGGTCAAGACCTCGGCTGACCTTGCCACGCTGCGAGACATTTGCAGTTGCAACTATTTCACTTAGGTCACCATCCACGACCTCATTCCACAAGATAGTAAAAAACAATCATTATTGACATAAAACAATCTTTCAAAAAAGAAGTTTTACATATAATTACAGTTTCACCAGCATTATTGACATAAAACAATCTTTCAAAAAAGAAGTTTCACATATAATTACAGTTTCAACAAAATTCCCATCTTTGCTTATGACCCTAAGCCCTTATGCATGTGCATCTTAAGAACACTTTGTTACTAACCATCCCCTCCTAACATGATTTTGTCCTTGAAATCTAAGGGTGGTCGTGCATCAAAATACACATATATCCTGGGGGGGTGAAGGCATGGCTCCATGAAAGAGGCTATATACAAAAGACCAAAAGAAAATCAAACATATGTATGCATCCAAGTGTCGAAATGAAGAACACAGTACCATAGACAGTGTAGAGGCCTCCCAGATCGAATGAAAAAACAAACTCACATGATCAAGGACATAGATCTCGTGCCACCCGAGTGGAAAGGGTTTGTCGTATCTCCCCACTCCAAGAATGTGTGGCCACCTGGGTCAAACGTGAAGTGATGCTGCCCTATTGTTCAGAAAGTGATCTCGATGCCTAGATTGAATAGAAAGGTCAGCGGACTCCCATCAATGATGAGGCTACATAAACTCTTGCCTTGATCAAAAGGAAATCCAAGGCACTCTGAATCAAAGATAGTTGTCCCGATGATCTAGTGTGAATGGAGAGGGACTAAGGAACCACTATTGATGATGAAGATAGTCATGTACCCTCTAGGATCAATCAAATGCAAAGGTCAGTGTAGTTCTATCGATGATGAGCCTAGGAAGGAGCTTGGATCAAAAGAAAATCCAAGGAACTCTGAATCAAAGAAAATGGTCCCGTGATGATCTGGTGCGAACAAAGAGACCAAGGAAACACCTTTGATGATGAAGATAGTCGTGTACCCTCCAGGATCAAACAGATAGGTAATGTACACATCAGGGATCCTCGATATCAATGTCATGGTAGCACCAAGATCGAAGGAAAAACTCGTAAGCTCATATGCATGACCACGGTGCGAATTCAAAACTCGAGGTATCCACCAAGTGAAATCAACACTCCTAACAAGAAGGTGGAATGGTGGTAGCACATAAGAACTGTCGTGTATACCATGACTGAGATGTGCTATAGGTGCATCAAAATGATATGCCACATAGTTGGTAATAACCATGTCCCAAAGTAACATAGAATGCATCCATAGGAAAATGTCCTCGCCCCAAAGGACATAGGCTCATGTCTACACCCATGGGAGGCAAAAGAACATAGCTTGAAGTTGACGTTGTGCATGATCAAGTGTGAACCAATGCCATCATCCACTAAAGCACCACTCAAAGAATTGAAGGCATGATCAACTTTGTCAATGTGAGTAAAAGCACGATCCGAACCATGCACTGCATCCTCAATGTGAGATCCCTGCCCCCTTTGCGCATTGAACTCTGGAGTGCTGACAGCGGAAGTAGCAACCTTGCGTGCAAGGCAAAGTTTTCCACTTGGGGCCTCACCCACGAATGTGTGGACAAGAGACTAATCCGGTGGCTCTTTCAAAACCGAACCCGAAAAAAACTTTCCTCACTCCAAAAGCATAGGCAATTCCTCGAGGAAAAATCTTCTAACGTAGTCAACAGCCTTAACTATCCTTTGTATTCTGATCGACCCCATGGATCACATGCCCGAATCAAAGGAGGAACTTGCACTTGGTTCATAGAGACCAACACTTTTTTCCCCATTAAAAGAGGCACAACCATTAATTCTTTTTCCATAGAACAAGGATTATCCTGGGACTTACTTCCACTATCGTAACTTGAATCGAATTGAATTTTATTATATTAATCCATTAGTCGAGCCTAACCCCATCCAATCCCATGGATTAATCCATTAGTCGAGCCTAACCCCTTCCAATCCCATGGGTTAGCGAACCGCCCAACCACTGTATTGATAGGATCCATTATAAAAATTTGGTTATGTTTTGTCCCGGGTACTAGGGAAAACAGTTCCCAGGCCCCCTAGCTGGCACTCATGCAATAATTAAATAGACACACCACTTACACACCCAATATGAAATTGCCTTTTTTTAGATTCAACTATTTCCAAAACAGAATTGCAATAAAACCACAGTGTTTCCATCATAAACCTCAGTATTCTAGTTCCATGGTCCAAATTCCTACTTTTCCACTTTCCAACCATAAAATCCAAATTCCTACTTTTCCACTTTCCAACCATAAAATCCAAATTCCAGTCATTCCTTCCTCAAGGTACCTATGGTATCATTCGGCAACCAAAACCCTCACCACCTGGTCAGTCCCTCTAGGCTCACCTAGTACTTCACTCAGGGGCCTTTGCAATAGTTCCTAGCTCATAGTACCCAGGAGTATAATCAAGATTTTTCCATAAAATCCATATGGACTCTCCATTGATGATCAGCTAGATCAACCAACAAGATCCATTTATCAAAAGAGCCATGAACTCATCCGTTTTGAAGACTAGCAAGGCCAATCAACCATATCCATCCCCGTGTTCAGAAAACAACTCCAACTCATTTTCTTCCTCGACGCACACGTGGGTATCCTGGGCGACCCAGAGCCCGAGAACCGTATGGTCAGCACCCTCTAGGTTCCTTCACAGGTCACCTAGCGCTTCACTCATAGGCCGCTTCCTTGGTCCCTCATCCATCGTACCGAAAGCTCACCACAAGATAGTCAAAATGTTTCAGAAACATTATTAACATAAAACAATCTTTTAAAAAAACAAGTTTCACATACAATTAAAGTTCCAACAAAATTCCCATCTTTCCTTATCATTACACATTCTTTCATATCATTCCTCATCATTTCTCATCTTCCCATATTATTTCTCATCATTCCATATCATTTCTCATTATCCCACATCAATTTACATTCAATCACGTCACTCCCACATCAACCTACATCCAATCACATCATCTCACACATCACTCCCACATCAACCTACATCCAATCACATCATCTCACATCTATTCACATCCAATCACATCATCTCATATCTATTCACATCCAATCACATCATTCCCACATTAACTCACATCCAATCACATCATCTCACATCAATTCATATATAATCACATCATTTTCACATCAATTCACATGCAATCACATCAATTCACTGGCAATCACATCAACTCACATTGAATCACATCATTTTCATATGCAATCACATCATTTTCACATCAACTCACATTGAATCACATCATCTTACATCAATTCACATCCAATCACATCATTCCCACATCCAATCACATCATCTCACATCCAATCACATCATCTCACATCAATTCACATCCAATCACATCATCCCACATCAATCCACATCTTTCCCTCATCAATCCACATCTATTCACATCTTCCCACATCAATCCACATCTAATCACATCATTCCCATATCAATCCACATCTATTCACATCTTCCCACATCAATCCACATCTATTCACATCAATCCCACATACTCTCACATCCAATCACATCAATTCACTTCAATCACATCATTCCCACATCAATACATCCATTCACATCATTTCTCATCCATTCACATCATTTCACATCATTTCACATCCATTCACATCATTTCACATCATTCCCACATTAACTCACATCCAATCACATCATCTCACATCCAATCACATCATCTCACATCATCTCACATCCAATCACATCATCTCACACCAATTTACATCTAATCACATCATTCCCACATCAAATCACATAATCTCACATCCAATCACATCATCCCACATCAACTCACATCCAATCACATCATCTCACATCGATCACATCCAATCACATCATCCCATATCAATCCACATCTAATCACATCATTCCCCCATCAATCCACATCTATTCACATCTTCCCACATCAATCTACATCTAATCACATCATTCCCACATCAATCCACATCTATTCACATCTTCCCACATCAATCCACATCTAATCACATCATTCCCACATCAATCCACATGTAATCACATCATCTCACATCAATCCACATGCAATCACATCATTCCCACATCAATTCACATCCAATCACATTATTTCACATCTAATCACATCAATCCATATCAATACATCCATTCACATCATTTCGGATCCATTCACATCATTTCACATTTATTCACATCATTTCTCATCCATTCACATCCATTCACATCATTTCTCATCCATTCACATCATTTCACGTCCATTCATATCCATTCACATCATTTCTCATCCATTCAATCCATTCACATCAGTTCACATGATTTTATGTCCATTCACATCATTTCACATCCATTCACATCATTTCACCTCCATTCAAATCCATTCTATCTAAATGAATCATTTCCATAATTCATCTAGAATTTTGTGCATAACCTTCTTTATTTTTCAAGCAAATGAATAATGCTCAAAACTTCACTTTTAACATAAAATTTATTTTGCATAAATTCATTATCTAATGATTTCAATTTTACCATAACTTTCCCGTATTTTCTATGAAATGATAATGATTAAAATTCCACTTTTAGCATAAAAATTATTATGCATAAATTCATTTTCTAAGGCTATAAATTTTGCCATAGCTTCCCCACATTTTCTATAAATTGAGAATGCTTAAAGCTCCACTTTTAGTATAAAAATTAATTATACATAAAATCCATTTTTTCAATGATAAAAATTTTGCCATAGTTTTCCAGCATTTTCTATGAAATGAGAATGCCCAAAAGTTCACTTTTAATATAAAAATTAGTTCAAATCCAAATTTTGGTGTCAAGGATTTGGATTGAATTAGGGTTTTACAGTTCTAGAGAAAACGATCAAATGCCCCAAAAATGTAATTATATCAATCCAAATGCAATGAAAGAAGTGAAAATTGCACTCAATCCAAATGAAAGAAAGGAACATCTAGGTTAGCCTAATTAACTTGGATTAGAAAAAGCTTGAGAGATTAGGACTAAGGAATATGGAAAGTAAAATGTAATGATAGTCCAAGATTCAAAAGGTACCATAGTCTTAGAACACATGCCTTTTATAGTGTCATTGCCCATGTGCCCTAATCCCACATGTAAATTACCCTAAGCCCATATGCATGTGCATCTTAAGAACACTTTGTTACAAACCATCTCCTCCTAACATGATTTCGTCTTTGACATCTAAGGGTGGTTGTGCATGAAAATACACATATATCCCGGGAGGGTGAAGGCATGGCTCCATGGAAGAGGCTATATACAAAAGACAAAAAAAAAAATCAAACATATGTATGCATCCAAGTGTAGAAATGAAGAATTGCTGACTATGTGGCATATTTGTTTTGATGCACCTATAGCACATCTCAGTCATGGTATAAACGACAATTCTTATGTGCTACCACCATTCAACCTTCTTGTTATAGGTGTGCTGATTCCACTTGGTGGATACCTCGGGTTTCGAATTCACACCGTGGTCATGCGGATGAGCTTACAAGTTTTTCCTTCGACCTTGGTGCTACCACGACATCGATATTGGGGATCCCTGATGTGTACGTTACCTATCTGTTTGATCCTAGAGGGTACACAACTATCTTCATCATCAAAGGTTTTTCCTTGGCCTCTCCATTCACACCAGATAATCACTCACGAGACCATTGTCTTTGATTCAGAGTGCCTTAGATTTTCTTTTGATCCAGGTAGGATATCATCTAGCCTCATCATCGATAGAACTCCACCGACCTTTCCTTTCGATTGATCCTAGAGGGTACATGACTATCTTCATCTCATCAATAGTGGTTCCTTAGCCTCTCCATTCGCACACTAGATCATCGGGACGACTGTCTTTGATTCAAAGTGCCTTGGATTTCCTTTTGATCAAGGCAAGAGCTTATCTAATCTCATCATCGATGGGAGTCCACTGACTATTCTATTCAATCTGGGCATCAAGATCACTTTTTGACAATTGGGCAGCATCACTTCACGTTTGACCTAGGTGGCCACACATTCATAGAGTGGGGAGATTCGACTTACCCTTTCGACTCGGGTGGCACGAGATCTATGTCCTTGATCATGTGAGTTTGTTTTTTCATTCGATCTGGGAGGCCTTTACACTGTCTATGGTACCATATGTCCCAAAGTGACATAGAATGCATCCATAGGAAAATGTCCTGGCCCCAAAGGACATAGGCTCCAAATCTTGGTGTCAAGGATTTGGATTGAATTAGGGTTTTACAATTCTGTAGAAAACGATCAAATGTCTCAAAAATGTAATTATATCAATCCAAATGCAATGAAAGAAGTGAAAATTACACTCAATCCAAATGAAAGAAAGGAACATCTAGGTTAGCCTAATTAACTTGGATTAGAAAAATCTTGAGAGATTAGCACTAAGGAATATGGAAAGTAAAATGTAATGATAGTCCAAGATTCAAAAGGTACCATAGTCTTAGAACACATGCCTTTTATAGTGTCATTGCCCATGTGCCCTAATCCCACATATAAATGACCCTAAGCTCATATGCATGTGCATCTTAAGAACATTTGTTACAAACCATCCCCTCTTAACATGATTTCGTCCTTGAAATCAAAGGGTAGTCGTGTATGAAAATACACATATATCTCGGGGGGTGAAGGCATGGTTCCATGGAAGAGGCTATATACAAAAGACAAAAACAAAATCAAACATATGTATGCATCCAAGTGTAGAAATGAGGAACACGATACCATAGACGGTGTAGAGGCCTCCCAGATCAAATGAAAAAACGAACTCACATAATCAAGGACATAGATCTCGTGCCACCCAAGTCGAAAGGGTATGTCTTATCTCCCCACTCCTGGACTGTGCGGCCACCTGGGTCAAAGGTGAAGTGATGCTGCCCCATTGTCAAAAAGTGATCTCGATGCCCAGATTGAATAGAAAGGTCAGCGAACTCCCATCGATGATGAGGCTAGATAAGCTCCTACCTTGATCAAAAGGAAATCCAAGGAACTTTGAATCAAAGACAGCGGTCCCAATGACCTAGTGTGAATGGAGAGGCTAAGGAACCACTATTGATGATGAAGATAGTCATGTACCCTCAAATGGAAAGGTCAGTGGAGTTCTATCAATGATGAGGCTAGGAGCCTGGATCAAAAGAAAATCCAAGGAACTCTGAATCAAAGACAATGGTCCCTTGATGATCTGGTGTGAATGGAGAGGCCAAGGAAACACCTTTGAGTATGAAGATAGTCGTGTACCCTCCACGATTACATAGATAGGCAACGTACACATCAGGGATCCTCGATATCGATGTCGTGGTAGCACCAAGATCGAAGGAAAAACTCGTAAGCTTATCCGCATGACCACGGTGTGAATTCGAATCCCGAGGTATCCACCAAGTGGAATCAGCACTCCTAACAATAAGGTGGAATGGTCGTAGCACATAAGAATAGAAAAATGTCCTAGCCCCAAAGGACATAGGCTCATGTCGACATGGGAGCCAAAAGAACATAGCTTGAAGTTGACGTCATGCAGGATCAAGTGTGTGAACCAATGCCATCATCCACTAAAGCACCACTCGAAGAATTGAAGGCATGATCCACTTTGTCAATGTGAGTAAAATCACGATTTGAACCATGCACTGCATCCTCAATGTGAAATCCCTGTCCCCTCAGCGCATCGAACTATGGAGTGCTGGCAGCGGAAGTAGCAACCTTGCGCACAGGGCAGACTTTCCCACTTGGAGTCTTTCCCACGAATGTTTGGACAAGAGACTAATCCGGCAACTCTTCCAAAACCAAACCCGGAAAAAACTTTCCTCACCCAAAAAGCATAGGCAATTCCTCCAGGAAAAATCTTACAGCATAATCAACAGCCTTAACTATCATTTGTATTCCAACCGACCCCGTGGGTCACATGGCCGAATCAAAGGAGGTACTTGCACTTGGTTCACAGAGACCGATACTTTTTTCCCCATCAAAAGAGGCACAGCCGTGAATTCTTTTTCCATAGAACAAGGATTATCCTGGGACTTACTTCAACTATCGTAACTTGAACATAATTGAATTTTATTATAGAAATCCATGAGTCCAGCCTAACCCCATCCAATCCCATGGGTTAGCCAACCGCCCAACCGCTATATTGATAGGATCCATTATAAAACTTTGGTTATGTTTTGTCCCGGGTACCACCAAAAAGAGTTCTCAGGCCCCCTAGCTGGCACTCGTGCAAAAATTAAATAGACACACCACTTACACACCCAATATGAAATTGCCTTTTTTTAGATTCAACTATTTCCAAAACAGAATTGCAATAAAACCACAAGGTTTCCATCATAATCCTCAGTATTCCAGTTCCATGGTCCAAATTCCAACTTTTCCACTTTCCAACCATAAAATCCAAATTCAAGTAATTCCTTCCTCAGGGTACCTATGGCATCATCGGCAAGCAAAACGCTCACCACCTCGTCAGTCCCTCTAGGCTCACCTAGTACTTCACTCAGGGGCCTTTTCAATAGTTCCTAGCTCATAGTACCCAGGAGTATAATCAAGATTTTTCCATAAAATCCATATGGACTCTCCATTGAAGATCAACTAGATCAACCAACATGATCCATTTATCAAAAGAGCCATGAACTCATCTGTTTTGAAGACTAGCAAGGCCAATCAACCATATCCATCCCCGTGTTCAGAAAACAACTCCAACTCTATTTCTTTCTCGACGCACGTGTGGGTATCTTGGGCGACCCACAGCCCGAGAACCGTATGGTCAGCACGCTCTAGGTTCCTTCATAGGTCACCTAGCGCTTCACTCATAGGCCGCTTCCTTGGTCCCTCATCCATCGTACCGAAAGCTCAGCATCTTTAATCGAACCGAGAGACTGGTCAAGACCTTGGCCGACCTTGCCATGTGAGACGTCCTTCATTGACTCTCCGTCATCAGCTGTTGCAACTATTTCACTAGGTCACTACGACCTCATTCCACAAGATAGTCAAAATGTTTCAGAAACATTATTGACATAAAACAATCTTTTAAAAAAACAAGTTTCACATACGATTAAAGTTCCAACAAAATTCCCATCTTTTCTTATCATTACACATTCTTTCATATCATTCCTCATCATTTCTCATCTTCCCATATCATTCCTCATCATTTCTCATTATCCCACATCAATTTACATCCAATCACATCATTCCCACATTAACTCACATCCAATCACATCATCTCACATCAATTCACATGCAATCACATCATTTTCACATCAACTCAAATTGAATCACATCATCTTACATCAATTCACATCCAATCACATCATTCCCACATCCAATCACATCATCTCATATCCAATCACATCATCTCACATCAATTCACATCCAATCACATCATCCCACATCAATCCACATCTTTCCCTCATCAATCCACATCTATTCACATCTTCCCACATCAATCCACATCTAATCACGTCATTCCCACATCAATCCACATCTATTCACATCTTCCCACATCAATCCACATCTATTCACATCAATCCCACATACTCGCACATCCAATCACATCAATTCACGTCAATCACATCATTCCCACATCAATACATCCATTCACATCATTTCTCATCCATTCACATCCATTCACATCATTTCACAACCATTCACATCCATTCACATCATTTCACATCATTCCCACATTAACTCACATCCAATCACATCTCGCATCAATTCACATCCAATCACATCAACTCACATCCAATCACTTCATCTCACACCAATTTACATCCAATCACATAATCTCACATCCAATCACATCATTCCCACATCAAATCACATAATCTCACATGCAATCACATCATCTCACATCCAATCACATCATTCCCACATCAACTCACATCCAATCACATCATCTCACATCAATTTACATCCAATCACATCATCCCACATCAATCCACATCTAATCACATCTTTCTCCCATCAATCCACATCTATTCACATCTTCGCACATCAATCCACATGTAATCAAATCATTCCCACATCAATCCACATCTATTCACATCAACCCACATCAATCCACATCTAATCACATCAATCCACATCCAATCACATCATTTCCACATCAACTCACATCCAATCACATAAATTCACATCTAATCACATCATTCCCACATCAATACATCCATTCACATCATTTCTCATCCATTCACATCATTTCACATCATTCTCACATTAACTCACATCCAATCATATCATCTCACATCAATTCACATCCAATCATTTCATTTTTACATCATCTCACATCCAATCACATCATTCCCACATCAACTCACATCCAATCACATCACCTCACATCAATTCACATCCAATCACATCATCCCACATCAATTCACATCCAATCACATCATCCCACATCACATCCAATCACATCATCCCACATCAATCCACATTTAATCACATCATCCCACATCAATCCACATCTAATCACATCTTTCCCCCATCAATCCACATCTATTCACATCTTACCATATCAATCCACATCTAATCACATCATTCCCACATCAATCCATATCTATTCACATCATTCCCACATCAATCCACATCTAATCACATCAATCCACATCCAATCACATCATTTCCGCATCAACTCACATCCAAGCACATCAATTCAAATCTAATCACATCAATACATCCATTTACATCATTTCTCATCCATTAACATCCATTCACATCCATTCACATCATTACCACATTAACTCACATCCCAATCACATTATCTCACATCAATTCACATCCAATCATTTCATTTTTACATCAACTCACATCCAATCACATCATCTCACACCAATTCACATTATTCCCACATCCAATCACATCGTTTCCACATCAAATCACATCATCTCACATCCAATCACATTATTCCCACATCAACTCGCATCCAATCACATCATCTCACATAAATGCACATCCAATCACATCATCCCACATCAATCCACATCTAATCACATCATTCCCCCATCAATCCACATCTATTCACATCTTTCCACATCAATCCACATCTAATCACATCATTCCCACAACATCCACATCTATTCACATCATTCCCACAACAATCCACATCTATTCACATCTAATAACATCATCTCACATCAATGCACATCCAATCACATCATCCCATATCAATCCACATCTAATCACATCATTCCCCTATCAATCCACATCTATTCACACCTTTGCACATCAATCCACATCTAATCACATCATTCCCACAACAATCCACATCTATTCACATCTTCCCACATCTAATCACATCATCTCACATCTAATCACATCATCTCACATCAATCCACATCCAATCACATCATTCCCACATCTAATCACATCATCTCACATCAATCCACATCAATCACATCATTCCCACATCTAATCACATCATCTAATCACATTCCCACATCAATCCACATCCAATCACATCATTCCACATCAACTTACATCCAATCACATCAATTCACATCTAATCACATCATTCCCACATCAATCCACATCAACATTCACATCCATTCACATCATTTCACGTCCATTCAAATCCATTCACATCATTTCTCATCCATTCAATCCATTCACATCATTTCACGTCCATTCATATCCATTCACACCATTTCACGTCCATTCACATCCATTCTATCTAAATGAATCATTTCCATAATTCATCTAGAATTTTGTGCATAACCTTCTTTATTTTTCAAGCAAATGAATAATGCTCAAAACTCCACTTTTTACATAAAATTTATTTTGCATAAACTCATTATCTAATGATATCAATTTTACCATAACTTTCTCGTATTTTCTATGAAATGATAATGATTAAAATTCCACTTTTAGCATAAAAAGTATTATGCATAAATTCATTTTCTAAGGCTATAAACTTTGCCATAGCTTTCCCACATTTTCTAGTATTCCAGTTCCATGGTCCAAATTCCAACTTTTCTACTTTCCAACCATAAAATCCAAATTCCAGTCATTCCTTCCTAAGCGTACCTATATCATCATCGGCGGCAACCAAAATGCTTACCAGTCCCTCTAGGCTGACCTAGTACTTCACTCAGGGGCCTTTTCAATAGTTCCTAGCTCATAGTACCCAGGAGTATAATCAAGATGTTCCGTTGAAGATCAGCTAGATCAACCAACAAGATCCATTTATCAAAAGAGCCATGAACTCATCCATTTTGAAGACCAGCAAGGCCAATCAACCATAACCATGCCCGTGTTCAGAAAACAACTCCAACTCATTTTCTTCCTCGACACACGCGTGGGTTCCTTGGTCCCTCATCCATCGTACCGAAAGCTCACCATCTTTAATCGAACTGAGAGATTGGTCAAGACCTCAGCCGACCTTCCATGCGAGACGTCCTTTATTGACTCTCCGTCAGCTGTTGCAACTATTTCACTTAGGTCACCACGACCTCATTCCACAAGATAGTCAAAATGTTTCATCAGCATTATTGACATAAAACAATCTTTCAAAAAAGAAGTTTCACATACAATTACAGTTTCAACAAAATTCCCATCTTTGCTTATGACCCTAAGCCCTTATGCATGTGCATCTTAAGAACACTTTGTTACTAACCATCCCCTCCTAACATGATTTTGTCCTTGAAATCTAAGGGTGGTCGTGCATCAAAATACACATATATCCTGGGGGGTAAAGGCATGGCTCCATGAAAGAGGCTATATACAAAAGATCAAAAGAAAATCAAACATATGTATGCATCCAAGTGTCGAAATGAAGAACACAGTACCATAGACGGTGTAGAGGCCTCCCAGATCGAATGAAAAAACAAACTCACATGATCAAGGACATAGATCTCGTGCCACCCGAGTGGAAAGGGTTTTTCGTATCTCCCCACTCCAAGAATGTGCGACCACCTAGGTCAAACATGAAGTGATGCTGCCCTATTGTTCAGAAAGTGATCTCGATGCCCAGATTGAATAGAAAGGTCAGCGGACTCCCATCAATGATGAGGCTACATAAGCTCTTGCCTTGATCAAAAGGAAATCCAAGGCACTCTGAATCAAAGACAGTTGTCCCGATGATCTAGTGTGAATGGAGAGGGACTAAGGAACCACTATTGATGATGAAGATAGTCATGTACCCCTTAGGATCAATCAAATGCAAAGGTCAGTGGAGTTCTATCGATGATGAGGCTAGGAAGGAGCCTGGATCAAAAGAAAATCCAAGGAACTCTGAATCAAAGACAATGGTCCCGTGATGATCTGGTGCGAACAAAGAGACCAAGGAAACACCTTTGATGATGAAGATAGTCGTGTACCCTCCAGGATCAAACAGATAGGTAATGTACACATCAGGGATCCTGGATATCGATGTCGTGGTAGCACCAAGATCGAAGGAAAAACTCGTAAGCTCATATGCATGACCACGGTGCGAATTCAAAACTCGAGGTATCCACCAAGTGAAATCAACACTCCTAACAAGAAGGTGGAATGGTGGTAGCACATAAGAACTGTCGTGTATACCATGACTAAGATGTGCTATAGGTGCATCAAAATGATATGCCACATAGTTGGTAATAACCATGTCCCAAAGTGACATAGAATGCATCCATAGGAAAATGTCCTGGCCCCAAAGGACATAGGCTCATGTCTACACCCATGGGAGGCAAATAACATAGCTTGAAGTTGACGTTGTGCATGATCAAGTGTGAACCAATGCCATCATCCACTAAAGCACCACTCAAAGAATTGAACGCATGATCAACTTTGTCAATGTGAGTAAAAGCATGATCCAAACCATGCACTACATCCTCAATGTGAGATCCCTGCCCCCTTTGCGCATTGAACTCCAGAGTGCTGACAGCGAAAGAAGCAACCTTGCGCGTAGGGCAAAGTTTCCCACTTGGGGCCTCACCCACGAATGTGTGGACAAGAGACTAATCCGGTGGCTCTTTCAAAACTGAACCTGAAAAAAACTTTCCTCACTCAAAAAGCATAGGCAATTCCTCGAGGAAAAATCTTCTAACGTAGTCAACAGCCTTAACTATCCTTTGTATTCTGATCGACCCCATGGATCACATGCTCGAATCAAAGGAGGAACTTACACTTGGTTCATAGAGACCAACACTTTTTTCCCCATTGAAAGAGGCACAACCATCAATTCTTTTTCCATAGAACAAGGATTATCCTGGGACTTACTTCCACTATCGTAACTTGAATCGAATTGAATTTTATTATATTAATCCATTAGTCGAGCCTAACCCCATCCAATCCCATGGGTTAGCGAACCGCCCAACCACTGTATTGATAGGATCCATTATAAAAATTTGGTTATGTTTTGTCCCGGGTACGAGGGAAAACAGTTCCCAGGCCCCCTAGCTGGCACTCAATAACGCTCAAATTTATTTTGCATAAATTCATTATCTAATGATTTCAATTCTACCATAACTTTTCCGTATTTTCTATGAAATGATAATGATTAAAATTCCACTTTTAGCATAAAAATTATTATGCATAAATTCATTTTCTAAGGCTATAAATTTTGCCATAGCTTCCCCACATTTTCTATAAATTGAGAATGCTTAAAGCTCCACTTTTAGTATAAAAATTAATTATATATAAAATTCATTTTTTCAATGATAAAAATTTTGCCATAGTTTTCCTGCATTTTCTATGAAATGAGAATGCCCAAAAGTTCACTTTTAATATAAAAATTAGTTCAAATCCAAATTTTGGTGTCAAGGATTTGGATTGAATTAGGGTTTTACAGTTCTAGAGAAAACGATCAAATGCCCTAAAAATGTAATTATATCAATCCAAATGCAATGAAAGAAGTGAAAATTGCACTCAATCCAAATGAAAGAAAGGAACATCTAGGTTAGCCTAATTAACTTGGATGAGAAAAAGCTTGAGAGATTAGCACTAAGGAATATGGAAAGTAAAATGTCATGATAGTCCAAGATTCAAAAGGTACCATAGTCTTAGAACACATGCCTTTTATAGTGTCATTGCCCATGTGCCCTAATCCCACATGTAAATGACCCTAAGCCCATATGCATGTGTATCTTAAGAACACTTTGTTACAAACCATCCCCTCCTAACATGATTTCGTCTTTGACATCTAAGGGTGGTTGTGCATGAAAATACACATATATCCCGGGAGGGTGAAGGCATGCCTCCATGGAAGAGACTATATACAAAAGACAAAAAAAAAATCAAACATATGTATGCATCCAAGTGTAGAAATGAAGAATCGCTGACTATGTGGCATATTTGTTTTGATGCACCTATAGCACATCTCAGTCATGGTATACACGACAATTCTTATGTGCTACCACCATTCAACCTTCTTGTTATAGGAGTGCTGATTCCACTTGGTGGATACCTCGGGTTTCGAATTCACACCGTGGTCATTGGGATGAGCTTACGAGTTTTTCCTTCGACCTTGGTGCTACCACGACATCGATATCGAGGATTCCTGATGTGTACGTTACCGATCTGTTTGATCCTAGAGGGTACACAACTATCTTCATCATCAAAGGTTTTTCCTTGGCCTCTCCATTCGCACCAGATAATCACTCACGAGACCATTGTCTTTGATTCAGAGTGCCTTAGATTTTCTTTTGATCCAGGCAAGATATCATCTAGCCTCATCATCGATAGAACTCCACCGACCTTTCCTTTCGATTGATCCTAGAGGGTACATGACTATCTTCATCTCATCAATAGTAGTTCCTTAGCCTCTCCATTCGCACACTAG
Source organism: Cibotium barometz (assembly GCF_041138505.1). Lineage (NCBI taxonomy): Eukaryota > Viridiplantae > Streptophyta > Polypodiopsida > Cyatheales > Cibotiaceae > Cibotium > Cibotium barometz. Next base: position 21,369,575 of record NC_141078.1, read on the forward strand.
ATCATCGGGACGACTGTCTTTGATTCAAAGTGCCTTGGATTTCCTTTTGATCAAGGCAAGAGCTTATCTAGTCTCATCATCGATGGGAGTCCGCTGACTTTTCTATTCAATCTGGGCATCAAGATCACTTTTTGACAATGGGGCAGCATCACTTCACGTTTGACCTAGGTGGCCGCACATTCCTACAGTGGGGAGATTCGACTTACCCTTTCAACTCGGGAGGCACGAGATCTATGTCCTTGATCATGTGAGTTTGTTTTTTCATTCGATCTGGGAGGCCTTTACACCGTCAATGGTACCGTATGTCCCAAAGTGACATAGAATGCATCCATAGAAAAATGTCCTGGCCCCAAAGGACATAGGCTCATGTACACACCCATGGGAGCCAAAAGAACATAGCTTGAAGTTGATGTCGTGCAGGATCAAGTGTGAACCAATGCCATCATCCACTAAAGCACCACTCAAAGAATTGAAGGCATGATCCACTTTGTCAATGTGAGTAAAAGCACGATCCGAGCCATGCACTGCATCCTCAATGTGAGATCCTTGCCCCCTCTATACATCGAACTCTTGAGTGCTGGCAGCGAAAGTAGCAACCTTGCATGCAAGGCAGAGTTTTCCACTTGGGGCCTCGCCCACGATTGTCTGGACAAGAGACTAATCCGGTGGCTTTTCCAAAATCAAACCCAAAAAAAACATTCCTCACCTAAAAAGCATAGGCGATTCGTCTAGGAAAAATCTTCTAACATAATTACTAGCCTTAACTAACATTTGTATTCCAACCGACCCCGTGGGTCACATGGCCGAATGAAAGGAGGAACTTGCACTTGGTTCATAGAGACCAACGCTTTTTTCCCCATTAAAAGAGGCACAGCCCGTGAATTCTTTTTCCATAGCACAAGGATTATCTTGGGACTTACTTCAACTATCGTAACTTGAACATAATTGAATTTTATTATAGGAATCCATTATTCAAGCCTAACCCCATCCAATCTCATGGGTTAGCCAACCACCCAACCACTGTATTGATAGGATCCATTATAAAAATTTAGTTATGTTTTGTCCCGGGTATCAGGGAAAAGAGTTCCCAGGCCCCCTAGCCGACACTCATACAAAAATTAAATAGACATACCACTTACACACCCAATATGAAATTGTCTTTTTTTAGATGCAACTATTTCCAAAATAGAATTGCAATAAAACCACAGTGTTTCCGTAATAATCCCCAGTCTTCGAGATCCATGGTCCAAATTTCAACTTTCCACTCTTCAACCATAAAATCCAAATTCCAGTCATTCCTTCCTCAGCGTACCTATGGCATCATTGGCAACCAAAACACTCACTACCTGGTCAATCCCTCTAGGCTCACCTAGTACTTCACTCAGGAGCCTTTTCAATAGTTCCTAGCTCATAGTATGAGTATAATCAAGATTTTTCCATAAAATCCATATGGACTCTCCGTTGAAGATCAGCTAGATCAACCAACAAGATCCATTTATCAAAAGAGCCATGAATTCATCCGTTTTGAAGACCAACAAGGCCAATCAACCATATCCATGCCCGTGTTCAGAAAACAACTCCAACTCATTTTCTTCCTCGACGCACGCGTGGGTATTCCGAGCGACCCAGATCGAATGAAAAAATTAACTCACATGATTAAGGACATAGATCTCATGCCACCCGAGTCGAAAGGGTATGTCTTATCTCCCCACTCTAGGAATGTGTGGCCACCTGGGTCAAACGTGAAGTGATGCTGCCCCATTGTCAAAAAGTGATCTCGATGCCCAAATTGAATAGAAAGGTCAGCGGACTCCCATCGATGATGAGGCTAGATAAGCTCCTGCCTTGATCAAAAGGAAATCCAAGGAACTTTGAATCAAAGACAATGGTCCCGATGATCTAGTTTGAATGGAGAGGAGGCTAAGGAACCACTATTGTTCATGAAGATAGTCATGTACCCTCTAGGATCAATTGAATGGAAAGGTCAGTGGAATTCTATCGATGATGAGGCTAGGAGCCTAGTTCAAAAGAGAATCCAAGGAACTCTGAATCAAAGACAATGGTCTCGTGATGATCTGGTGCGAATGGAGAGGCCAAGGAAACACCTTTGATGATGAAGATAGTCATAAAACCTCCAGGATCAAACAAATAAACAACGTATACATCAGGGATCCTCGATATCCATGTCGTGGTAGCACCAAGATCGAAGGAAAAACTCGTAAGCTCATCTGCATGACCACGGTGTGAATTCAAAACCTGAGGTATCCACCAAGTGGAATCAGCACTCCTAACAACAAGAACAAGAAGGTGAATGGTCGTAGCACATATAAGAACTGTCGTGTATACCATGACTGAGATGTGCTATAGGTGCATCAAAATGATATGCCACATAGTCAGTAATAACCATGTCCCAAAGTGACATAGAATGCATCCATATGAAAATGTCCTGGCCCCAAAGGACAGGCTCATGTCGACACCCATGGGAGCCAAACATAGCTTGAAGTTGAGGTCGTGCAGGATCAAGTGTGAACCAATGCTATCATCCACTAAATCACCACTCGAAGAATTGAAGGCATGATCCACTTTGTCAATGTGAGTGAAAGCACGATTCGAACCATGCACTTCATCCTCAATGTGAGATCCCTGCCCCCTCTACGCATCAAACTATGTAGTGCTGGCAATGAAAGTAGCAACCTTGCACGCAGGGTAGAGTTTCCCACTTGGGGCCTCGCCCACGAATGTCTAGATAAGAGACTAATCCAGCAGCTCTTCCAAAATCGAACCCAAAAAAAACTTTCCTCACCCAAAAAGCATAGGCAATTCCTCCAGGAAAAATCTTCTAACGTAGTCAACAGCCTTACCTATCATTCCGACCGACCCCGTGGGTCACATGGCCAAATTAAACAAGGAACTTGCACTTGGTTGATAGAGACCAGCGCTTTTTTCCCCATCAAAAGAGGCACAGCCGCCGCCGTTAATTCTTTTTCCATAGAACAAGGATTATCTTGGGACTTACTTCAACTATCTTAACCTGAACATAATTGAATTCATATCCATTCACATCATTTCACATCCATTCACATCATTTCACATCCATTCACATCATTTCACATCATTTCAGCTCCATTCACATCCATTCTATCTAAATGAATCATTTCCATAATTCATCTAGAATTTTGTGCATAACCTTCTTTATTTTTCAAGCAAATGAATAATGCTCAAAACTCCACTTTTAACATAAAATTTATTTTGCATAAATTCATTATCTAATGATATCAATTTTACCATAACTTTTTCGTATTTTCTATGAAATGATAATGATTAAAATTCCACTTTTAGCATAAAAATTACTATGCATAAATTCATTTTCTAACGCTATAAATTTTGCCATAGCCTCCCCACATTTTCTATAAATTGAGAATGCTTAAAGCTCCACTTTTAGTATAAAAATTAATTATACATAAATTTCATTTTTTCAATGATAAAGATTTTGCCATTGTTTTTCGCATTTTCTATGAAATGAGAATGCCCAAAAGTTCACTTTTAATATAAAAATTAGTTCAAATCCAAATCTTGGTGTCAAGGATTTGGATTGAATTAGGGTTTTACAATTCTCTAGAAAACGATCAAATGCCCCAAAAATGTAATTATATCAATCCAAATGCAATGAAAGAAGTGAAAATTGCACTCAATCCAAATGAAAGAAAGGAACATCTAGGTTAGCCTAATTAACTTGGATTAGAAAAAGCTTGAGAGATTAGCACTAAGGAATATGGAAAGTAAAATGTAATGATAGTCCAAGATTCAAAAGGTACCATAGTCTTAGAACACATGCCTTTTATAGTGTCATTCCCCATGTGTCCTAATCCCACATATAAATGACCCTAAGCTCATATGCATGTGCATCTTAAGAACACTTTGTTACAAACCGTCCCCTCCTAACATGATTTCGTCCTTGAAATCGAAGGACGAAAACACACATATATCTCGGGGAGGTGAAGGCATGGTTCCATGGAAGAGGCTATATACAAAAGACCAAAAAAAAATCAAACATATGTATGCATCCAAGTGTAGAAATGAAGAACACGGTACCATAGACGGTGTAGAGGCCTCCCAGATCAAATGAAAAAACGGACTCACATGATCAAGGACATAGATCTCGTGCCACCCAAGTCGAAAGGGTATGTCTTATCTCCCCACTCCTGGACTGTGCGGCCACCCGCCGGGTCAAAGGTGAAGTGATGTTGCCCCATTGTCAAAAAGTGATCTCGATGCCCAGATTGAATAGAAAGGTCAGCGAACTCCCATCGATGATGAGGCTAGATAAGCTCTACCTTGATCAAAACGAAATCCAAGGAACTTTGAATCAAAGACAGCGGTCCCAATGATCTAGTGTGAATGGAGACGCTAATGAACCACTATTGATGATGAAGATGGTCATGTACCCTCTAGGATCAATCAAATGGAAAGGTCAATGGAGTTCTATCGATGATGAGGCAAGGAGCCTGGATCAAAAGAAAATCCAAGGAACTCTGAATCAAAGACAATGGTCCCTTGATGATCTGGTGTGAATGGAGAGGCCAAGGAAACACCTTTGAGTATGAAGATAGTCGTGTACCCTCCACGATTACATAGATAGGCAACGTACACATCAAGGATCCTCGATATCGATGTCGTGGTAGCACCAAGATCGAAGGAAAAACTCGTAAGCTTATCTGCATGACCACGGTGTGAATTCGAATCCCGAGGTATCACCAAGTGGAATCAGCACTCCTAACAATAAGGTGGAATGGTCGTAGCACATAAGAATAGAAAAATGTCCTAGCCCCAAAGGACATAGGCTCATGTCGACACCCATGGGAGCCAAAAGAACATAGCTTGAAGTTGATGTCATGCAGGATCAAGTGTGAACCAATGCCATCATCCACTAAAGCACCACTCGAAGAATTGAAGGCATGATCCACTTTGTCAATGTGAGTAAAATCACGATTCGAACCATGCACTGCATCCTCAATGTGAAATCCCTGCCCCCTCAGCGCATCGAACTATGGAGTGCTGGCAGCGGAAGTAGCAACCTTGCGCACAGGGCAGACTTTCCCACTTGGAGGCTTGCCCACGAATGTTTGGACAAGAGCCTAATCCGGCAACTCTTCCAAAACCAAACCCGGAAAAAACTTTCCTCACCCAAAAAGCATAGGCGATTCCTCCAGGAAAAATCTTCCAACATAATCAACAGCCTTAACTAGCATTTGTATTCCAACCGACCCCGTGGGTCACATGGCCGAATCAAAGGAGGAACTTGCACTTGGTTCATAGAGACCAATACTTTTTTCCCCATCAAAAGAGGCACAGTCGTGAATTCTTTTTCCATAGAACAAGGATTATCTTGGGACTTACTTCAACTATCGTAACTTGAACATAATTGAATTTTATTATAGGAATCCATGAGTCCAGCCTAACCCCATCCAATCCCATGGGTTAGCCAACCGCCCAACCACTATATTGATAGGATCCATTATAAAACTTTGGTTATGTTTTGTTCCGGGTACCACCGAAAAGAGTTCCTAGGCCCCCTAGCCGGCACTCATGCAAAAATTAAATAGACACACCACTTACACACCCAATATGAAATTGCCTTTTTTTAGATTCAACTATTTCCAAAACAGAATTGTAATAAAACCACAAGGTTTCCATCATAATCCTCAGTATTCCAGTTCCATGGTCCAAATTCCAACTTTTTCGCTTTCCAACCATAAAATCCAAATTCAAGTCATTCCTTCCTCAGGGTACCTATGGCATCATCGGCAACCAAAACGCTCACCACCTCGTCAGTCCCTCTAGGCTCACCTAGTACTTCACTCAGGGGCCTTTTCAATAGTTCCTAGCTCATAGTACCCAGGAGTATAATCAAGATTTTTCCATAAAATCCATATGGACTCTCCATTGAAGATCAGCTAGATCAACCAACAAGATCCATTTATCAAAAGAGCCATGAACTCATCCGTTTTGAAGACTAGCAAGGCCAATCAACCATATCCATCCCCGTGTTCAGAAAACAACTCCAACTCTATTTCTACCTCGATGCACGCGTGGGTATCCTGGGCGACCCACAGCTCGAGAACCGTATGGTCAGCACCCTCTAGGTTCCTTCACAGGTCACCTAGCGCTTCACTCATAGGCCGCTTCCTTGGTCCCTCATCCATCGTACCGAAAGATCACCATCTTTAATCGAACCGAGAGACTGGTCAAGACCTCGGCCGACCTTGCCATGCGAGACGTCCTTCATTGACTCTCCGTCATCAGCTGTTGCAACTATTTCACTAGGTCACCACCACGACCTCATTCCACAAGATAGTCAAAATGTTTCAGAAACATTATTGACATAAAACAATCTTTTAAAAAAACAAGTTTCACATACAATTAAAGTTTCAAGAAAATTCCCATCTTTCCTTATCATTACACATTCTTTCATATCATTCCTCATCATTTCTCATCTTCCTATCATTTCTCATCATTCCATATCATTTCTCATTATCCCACATTTATTTACATCCAATCACAACACTCCCACATCAACCTACATCCAATCACATCATCTCACATTCACATCCAATCACATCATTCCCACATCCAATCACATCATTCCCACATTAACTCACATCGAATCACATCATCTCACATCAATTCAATGCAATCACATCATTTTCACATCAACTCAAATTGAATCACATCATCTTACATCAATTCACATCCAATCACATCATTCCCACATCTAAATCTCACATCCAATCACATCATCTCACATCAATTCACATCCAATCACATCATCCCACATCAATCCACATCTTTCCCTCATCAATCCACATCTATCTCTCATCATTTCACAATCATTCACATCATTTCACATCATTCCCACATTAACTCACATCCAATCACATCATCTCACATCAATTCACATCCAATCACATCAACTCATATCCAATCACATCATTTCACACCAATTTACATCCAATCACATAATCTCACATTTTAATCACATCATTCCCACATCAAATCACATAATCTCACATCCAATCACATCATCTCATATCCAATCACATCATTCCCACATCAACTCACATCCAATCACATCATCTCACATCAATTTACATCCAATCACATCAATCCACATCTAATCACATCTTTCCCCCATCAATCCACATCTATTCACATCTTCGCACATCAATCCACATTTAATCACATCATTCCCACATCTATTCACATCAACCCACATCAATCCACATCTAATCACATCAATCCACATCCAATCACATCATTTCCACATCAACTCACATCCAATCACATAAATTCACATCTAATCACATCATTCCCACATCAGTACATCCATTCACATCATTTCTTATCCATTCACATCATTCCCACATTAACTCACATCCAATCATATCATCTCACATCAATTCACATCCAATCATTTCATTTTTACATCATCTCACATCCAATCACATCATTCCCACATCAACTCACATCCAATCACATCACCTCACATCAATTCACATCCAATCACACCATCCCACATCAGTTCACATCCAATCACATCATCCCACATCAATCCACATCTAATCACATATTTTCCCTATCAATCCACATCTATTCACATCTTACCACATCAATCCACATCTAATCACATCATTCCCACATCAATCCACATCTATTCACATCATTCCCACATCAATCCACATCAAATCACATCAATCCACACTTCTATCCTTACTGTATATCTTCCAAGAATGAATAAAGTTTAAATCTTGTTCTTGTCTTGACCCTTACTCTCTTTGAGACTTTTTTATTGGTGGTTAATCTTAATTAAATCTTTCTCTAAGTCTCATGTTCGTGCATCTTGCGAAATTATCCTAAGTTTGCGAGATGAGGACATCTCGCGTTTTTTAAGTGGGAGAGAATGTAAGATTCCTCCCCAGCCTCTCAAAATGTCTAGCATATTCCCCTGTAATCAATTCCCTCTTCAAAAATATAAGAGATCTCGTCTCTGGCTGTTTTGACGTAGAGAGAGAAAATATTTTAGAGAGAGAATATTTAGATTATGAATATTTTTGGATAGAAAAATAACTCATCTTATTAAAATAAGTTCCCCTGAAACAGAAATTCAAAAAGAACTTTCCAATGTGCAATTAGAATTAATTGAAAATGGATATGAAGGACCTTAGCCTAAGGGCCTAGATTTTTAGAAATTTTGGATTATGGTTCAATTAAGGTTCCTATGGACCAATAAGATCAATCCATGTGTGGGGAGGAGATAAATCCAATTTTGTTAAAGATGATACCCAAAAATGAGTAAATGCTCACATAAGATGAAGAGTTGACTATGTACAAGGTTTATTAGTAAGAAACTATGAGTAATATCAAAAATATGAGATATTTTGGGTATCCAAAAATAAGTAAATGCTTACAAAAGATAAAGAGTTAAAAATGTACAAGGTTTATTAGTAAAAAACTATGAGCAATATTAAAAATATGAGATATTTTGGGTATCCAAAAATGAGTAAATGCTCCCATAAGATGAAGAGTTGAAAATGTACAAGGTTTATTAGTAAAAAACTATGAGCAATATTAAAAATATGATATATTTTGGGTATCCAAAAGTGAGTAAATGCTCACATAAGATGAAGAGTTGAAAATGTACAAGGTTTATTAGTAAAAAACTATGAGCAATATTAAAAATATGAGATATTTTGGGTATAATGATTTCATTTTGACACATATGTAAGGAAGGGGAGTCCATTAAAGGAGGTGCATATTTCACATGCTTGAATGAGTTTTAAACTCATAAATAATGTGATATTTTCTCTCTCCTCTCTCCTAATTCAAGTCTAGTTGCAAAAAGTTAGCTCAACTGACCTAAAAATGGTCAAAAATTGACCAAACTGAGTTGGAAAATTCTAGAATCAGTTTGTTTGGTTAGGAGCTCACTTTTTCCTATAAATAGAGGCCTTCCCCTTTGTTGGAACTCAACAATGTCTAATGCATTGTTACTCTACTCCACCCAAGCCAAGAACTATGAATTTGTTAATAATTCATTAGTTTTTGACATTTCCCCCTTCCAAAGATTGGTAGCCACTCTTGTTCAAACAAGAGTTGAACCCTCAAACCATCAAGCCAAAGGAAAGCTATCAAAGTCATTAGTAAGTTGGTGATTCTTCTTTCTTTCAATTATTTCATGGATTTTTATGGTTTTGAATGGTTTTTATGCTTTATGACTTCTCTATAATGTTAGGCCTCATTACAAAAGGCATTCCCCTCTCTTCCCTAACAAAACCAACCATTCTCTATCCTAGGTGAATGGTTAAGTGATTAATGTCAATTTTTTATAATGTTTATCTCAATTAAGTGGAAAAAAATATTTACTTTAGGATAATTTCAATATTGGTGTACTTTTAATTAGTTTTAAAGACATAGAAAATTGAAAAATAGTCAGCCATACAAAGGAGGTTATGGTGAAATTTTTAGAATTTAGTAAAAGAAAATTTATCTGTTATTTTTATTATAAAAGTGTTACTTTTAGCATAATTGATATTCATGCATAGAGGTATGCATAAAAGATGAATATTTTATTATAAAAGTGTTACTTTTAGCATAATTGAATTTCATGCATAGAGGTATGCATAAAAGATGAATATTTTATCAAAATGTTACTTTTAGCATAATTGAATTTCATGCATAGAGGTATGCATAGAAGATGAATATTTTATTATAAAAGTGTTATTTTTAGCATAATTGAATTTCATGCATAGAGGTATGCATAGAAGATGATTATTTTATTATAAAAGAGTTACTTTTAGCATAATTGAATTTCATGCATAGAGGTATGCATAAGAGATGAATATTTTATTATAAAAGAGTTACTTTTAGCTTAATTGAATTTCATGCATAGAGGTATGCATAAGAGATGAATATTTTATTATAAAAGAGTTACTTTTAGCTTAATTGAATTTCATGCATAGAGGCATGCATAAGAGATGAATATTTTATTATAAAAGAGTTACTTTTAGCTTAATTGAAATTCATGCATAGAGGTATGCATAAGAGATGAATATTTTATTATAAAAGAGTTACTTTTAGCATAATTGAATTTCATGCATAGAGGTATGCATAAGAGATGAATATTTTATTATAAAAGAGTTACTTTTAGCTTAATTGAAATTCATGCATAGAGGTATGCATAAGAGATGAATATTTTATTATAAAAGAGTTACTTTTAGCATAATTGAATTTCATGCATAGAGGTATGCATAAAAGATGATTATTTTATTATAAAAGTGTTACTTTTAGCATCATTGAATTTCATGCATAGAGGTATGCATAAAAGATATGGGAAGTGATAAGATGTGATAAGATGCATATGAGATGAGTTAAGATGTGATAAGATGAGTTAAGAAGTTATAGGATGTGTATGGGATGAGGTAAGAAGTGTATGTGATGGGATAAGATTTATATGGGTTGTGATAGGGTGAGAATATGGATGTGAATGTGGATGGGTATGTATGGATGTATGCATGTAGATGTGGATGCATGAATGTGGATGTATGGATGTGAATGAGGATGTGGATGTGGATGCATGGATGTAAATGTGGATGTGTATGTATGGATGTATGCATGTAGATGTGAATGTGAATGTGAATGTGGATGTATGGATGTAAATGAATGTATGTGAATGTGGATGCATGAATGTGGATGTATGGATGTATGTGAATGTGAATGTGAATGTGGATGTATGGATGTGAATGAGGATGTGGATGTGGATGCATGGATGTAAATGTGGATGTGTATGTATGGATGTATGCATGTAGATGTGAATGTAAATGTGGATGTATGGATGTAAATGAGGATGTGGATGTAGATGCATGGATGGAGATGTGGATGTATACATGTAGATGTAGATGTATAGATATGGATGTGAATGTGGAGGTGGATGTATGCATGTAGATGTAGATGTATGGATGTGAATGTGAATGTGGATGTATGCATGTAGATGTGAATGTACGCATATAGATGTGGATGTATGGATGTGAATGTGCATGTAGATGTGGATGTATCGATGAGGATGCATGAATGTGCATGTAGATGTGGATGTGAAAATAGATGCATGGATGTAGATGTGGATGTATGGATGTGAATGTGGATGTGGATGTGGATATATGTATGGATGTGAATATATGATATGTGATGTGAAGGAATCTGAAGTGATGAGATGGAAAATGATGTGATGGGATGAGTACACAAATAAATGGAATGTGGAATAAGTAATGTGGATTGATGAGGGATAATGTGAAAAAATGAGAGTTAATATAGAAACTGTATTTGTAAACTGTTTGTAAATGTTGTTTTGTAAATGGCTGTTTTATGTCAAGAATGCTGGGGAAGCATTTTGACCGTCTTGTGATTAAGGTCGTGGAGACCTAACCAATAAAGTTGCAACTGCTGTGAGACGGAGAGTCAATGGAGGACGTCTCGTGTAGCAAAGTCGGCCGAGGTCTTGACCAGCCTCGGTTCGATTAAAATGGTGAGCTTCTGGTATGGTGGATGAGGGACCAAGGAAGCGGCCTATGAGTGAAGCGCTAGGTCACCTGCAAAGAATCCTGGAGGGTGCTGACCATACGATGCTCGGGCTCTGGGTCGCCTAGGATACCCACGCGTGTGTCGAGAGGAAGATATTGGAACAAGGAGTAAGAGTTGTTTTTCTGAAACCGGGCATGGATCTGGTTGATTGACCTTGCTGGTCTTCAATGGATGAGTCCATGGCTCTTTATATGGATCTGTTGGTTGATCTTGCTGATCTTCAACGAGAGTCCATCTTGATTTTTATAAGTGATTATATTGCCGAGTATTATGGGCTAGGAACTATTGAAAAGACCCCTGAGTGGACAGGTGGTGAGCGTTCTGGTTGCCAATGATGCCATGGATACTCTGATGAAGGAATGATGGGAAATTAAGAATCAACTGGATAAATTGGAAGATTGTGATCAGTGACACTATGGTTTCATTAAAGGATTGTTTTAAAACTGGTTGATTCTGTTTAAAAAAGGCAATTTCATATTGGGTGTGTAAGTGGGTGTGTAAGTGGTGTGACTAGTTTTATTTTTGCATGAACATCCGGCTAGGAGGCCTGGGAACTCTTTTCCCTAGTACCCGGGACAAAAAAATCAAATTCTAAATTGGATCCCATCACTACAGTGGTTGGGAGGTTGGCTAACCCATGGGATTGGATGGGGTTAGGCTGGACTGATGGATCCGTAAATCGAGACTCAATTTCTGTTATTACGATAGATGAAGTAAATCCCGGATAGTAATTGTTCTATGGATAGGAATCAACGGCTGTGCCTCTTGATGGGGAAAAAAGCGTTGATCCCAATGATCCAAGTGCAAGTTTCTTCCTTGATCTGATCGAGTATCTTATAGGTGCAGTCGGATCAGTTTGATCACTAATGGTCTTGACTACGCTAGAGTAAAAAGTTATCCTGGAGGAATCGCCTGTGCTTTTCGGATAAGGGGAGTTTTTTCGGGTTTGGTTTTGGAGAAATCGACGAATTAGTCTCTTGTCTGGATATCCGTGGACAAGGCCCCGAATGTGGGACCCCTGTCTCGCACGAGAAGTGCTACTTCCGCTGCTAGTACCCCGAATCTGTTGCTCGGTGGGAACAGGGATCTTAGAGTTGGTATCAGAGCGATTAAAGATCAACTGAGAAGACAAATATGTCAAAAATTTATCAAGAAACACAAAAAGGTTGTAATTGTGTGATATAATTCATACAATTTGATATTCAAACAGAAAATTCATAAATTAGTAATTGGGTCTTCAAATGGAAGTACCGCAATTGTATGGAACCCTGACTTGCTTGAGGCCTAGACATGATGGTATTTACCTTATAGTTTCAAGTATCATGACTACCCGTATATACCGAGGGTATAACTGCAGCTGTTTACCGACAGTATATACGAGTAAATCTAAGACTTGAAATATAAGTGTTAATGCTATCCAGATGATGATTTTGAATGTGGTTGATATGATTTTTAATTCTGTTTGAGAATTGATGAATTGATTTGGATTCTGATTGAAAAATGATGATTTTTGAAATTTAGTTGAAATATAATAACCTGAGCGAAACCACAATGAGGATGAATGGGACGAGTCCCTGTGATGATATTCATAACTAGAATGATGATAATGAATTCAGCAAATCACTATGAGATTAGTAGATTGTGCTGTCAGATTGCTACTGTTAACACTTGACTGGTAGATCAAGTTAAGGGATGACAAATTGAGAACTTACTTGATTGAAATTCCCGTGGAGGAATGTTCAGAAGGAAATTTTTCGGTCTAATGGACCATTATCATGTTAACGATATGAATGATATGATCTGAATGAATTGTTATTTAATGATGAGTTCTATATAAGGGATATTCATCCCAGTATTTTGTTGGGTTGACCAAAATATAAGGAACCCCAGAATAAAATTGGATCTTAAGAAAAAGAGTTGTCCTCTACCTTGCGAGATGAGGACATCTCGCACTTTTTTAAGTGGGGTAGAATGTAAGATTCCCTATCCTTCAAGGTATACAGGAGTAAGAATCTCCCTTTTTGATCTTATAATTATTCCCTCTCTAAAATAAAAGAAAGATTCTGTTTAAAAAAGGAAGACCCTCTCCCTAGAATACTTCTCAGGAGTCACGCCTGTTTTAAGGATTCAGAACGATGAGTTCAGAAGTGAGAACCGGTGTTTTGGATGCCAAGGATTTGGTCATCAGTTAAAAGACTACCCAGGATCGACAGAAGCAGTATGCAGATAAGAAGAGGACAGTCAGAGATTTTAAAGAAGCCGATATGGTCTTCATTCGAGTACGGCCCAAAAGAAGTTCTTTATCTCTTGGGAAGTATAAGAGGTTATCCCCCAGATATTGTGAGCCTTATTTGAATTCAAAGAAAGTAAATGACTTAGCCTACGAGCTTCTTTTACCTCCTCATCTCAAAGTTCATAATATATTTCATGTAAGCCTTCTATAGAAATATGTGCCAAACCCAAATCATGGAAAGACGGTAAAACTTCAGCGGCAAGATACCGTTGGCTTCTAGGTTACGCTAGCTCCTTCCTTTATGCAAGTCATAACTATTACTTGTCGCTCACAGTAATCTTACTTCCATCGATCCCCTTTCTTTCTTAATCTCCTTCATGGCTTGGCAGCAGGAATTGGTTTTATCCATGATGATTTCTCACCTTCAAGACGCAAGCGAGTCTGTGAAGAAGGATTTTATACAGCTGTATGAGCGCTCACTTTTTCCTCACTTGGGAACTTCTGTAGCTCAGACCAAATGGCAGACCTATCAAGACATAACTAGGGTAATACCCTGGGGTCAGCAGCACTTTCGTAACAATGTCCGCTTGGCCATAGTTATTGAAGCCTTGGGTTTGGGTCCCCGATACTACTTCGTCATGAGATCAAGACATCTTGGGTTTTCTGAGCGGGTCTTCTTACTGGCGTGTTTTCTTCCTCATCAGAAGATATGCCTTTACCCCGTTTTTGGCTTGCCTCTCAGAGGTCCTTTTGTTAGATCACCTCATACCACTGAGATAGGTGCGGCAATAACCAACAGAATTATTCCCATAGATGAGTTACCTTATACGTGCGTAGCTTGTGAGTGCTGCTTTTGTGATCATTTGATGGACGGGCTTATGGAAGTGTAAAGAGTTCTTCTATCCTTACTGTATATCTTCCAAAAAATGAATAAAGTTTAAATCTTGTTCTTGTCTTGACCCTTACTCTCTTTGAGACTTTTTTATTGGTGGTTAATCTTAATTAAATCTTTCTCTAAGTCTCATGTTCGTGCATCTTGCGAAATTCTCCCAAGTTTACGAGATGAGGACATCTCGCGTTTTTCAAGTGGGAGAGAATGTAAGATTCCTCCCCAGCCTCTCAGAATGTCCAGCATATTCCCCTGTAATCAATTCCCTCTTCAGAAATATAAGAGATCTCGTCTCTGGCTGTTTTGACATAGAGAGAGAAAATATTCTAGAGAGAGAACATGTAGATTATGAATATTTTTGGATAGAAAAATAACTCATCTTATTAAAATAAGTTCCCCTGAAATAGAAATTCAAAAAGAACTTTCCAATGTGCAATTCGAATTAATTGAAAATGGATATGAAGGACCTTAGCCTAAGGGTCTAGATTTTTAGAAATTTTGGATTATGGTTCAATTAAGGTTCCTATGGACCAATAAGATCAATCCATGTGTGGGGAGGAGATAAATCCAATTTTGTAAAAGATAATACCCAAAAATGAGTAAATGCTCACATAAGATGAAGAGTTGACTATGTACAAGGTTTATTAGTAAGAAACTATGAGTAATATAAAAAATATGAGATATTTTGGGTATCCAAAAATGAGTAAATGCTCACGTAAGATGAAGAGTTGAAAATGTACAAGGTTTATTAGTAAAAAACTATGAGCAATATTAAAAATATGAGATATTTTGGGTATCCAAAAATGAGTAAATACTCCCATAAGATGAAGAGTTGAAAATGTACAAGGTTTATTAGTAAAAAACTATGAGCAATATTAAAAATATGAGATATTTTGGGTATCCAAAAATGAGTAAATGCTCACATAAGATGAAGAGTGGAAAATGTACAAGGTTTATTAGTAAAAAACTATGAGCAATATTAAAAATATGAGATATTTTTGGTATAATGATTCCATTTTGACACATATGTAAGGAAGGGGAGTCCATTAAAGGAGGTGTATATTTCACATGCTTGAATGAGTTTTAAACTCATAAATAATGTGATATTTTATCTCTCCTCTCTCCTAATTCAAGTCTAGTTATAAAAAGTTAGCTCAACTGACCTAAAAATGGTCAAAAATTGACCAAACTGAGTTGAAAAATTCTAGAATCAGTTTGTTTGGTTAGGAGCTCACTTTTTCCTATAAATAGAGGCATTCCCCTTTGTTGGAACTCAACAATGTCTAATGCATTGTTACTCTACTCCACCCAAGCCAAGAACTATGAATTTGTTAATAATTCATTAGTTTTTGACATTTCCCTCTTCCAAAGATTGGTGGCCACTCTTGTTCAAACAAGAGTTAAACCCTCAAACCATCAAGCCAAAGGAAAGATATCAAAGTCATTATTAAGTTGGTGATTCTTCTTTCTTTCAATTATTTTATGGATTTTTATGGTTTTGAATGGTTTTTATGCTTTATGACTTCTCTATAATGTTAGGCCTCATTACAAAAGGCATTCCCCTCTCTTCTCTAACAAAACCAACCATTCTCTATCCTAGGTGAATGGTTAAGTGATTAATGTCAATTTTTTATAATGTTTATCTCAATTAAGTGGAAAAAAAAATATTTACTTTAGGATAATTTCAATATTGGTGTACTTTTAATTAGTTTTAAAGACATAGAAAATTGAAAAATAGTCAGCCATACAAAGGAGGTTATGGCGAAATTTTTAGAATTTAGTAAAAGAAAATTCATCTTTTATTTTTATTATAAAAGTGTTACTTTTAGCATTATTGAATTTCATGCATAGAGGTATGCATAAAAGATGAATATTTTATTATAAAAGTGTTACTTTTAGCATAATTGAATTTCATGCATAGAGGTATGCATAAAAGATGAATATTTTATCAAAATGTTACTTTTAGCTTAATTGAATTTCATGCATAGAGGTATGCATAAGAGATGAATATTTTATTATAAAAGAGTTACTTTTAGCATAATTGAATTTCATGCATAGAGGCATGCATAAGAGATGAATATTTTATTATAAAAGAGTTACTTTTAGCGTAATTGAATTTCATGCATAGAGGTATGCATAAGAGATGAATATTTTATTATAAACGAGTTACTTTTAGCTTAATTGAATTTCATGCATAGAGGTATGCATAAGAGATGAATATTTTATTATAAAAGAGTTACTTTTAGCATAATTGAATTTCATGCATAGAGGCATGCATAAGAGATGAATATTTTATTATAAAAGAGTTACTTTTAGCGTAATTGAATTTCATGCATAGAGGTATGCATAAGAGATGAATATTTTATTATAAACGAGTTACTTTTAGCTTAATTGAATTTCATGCATAGAGGTATGCATAAGAGATGAATATTTTATTATAAAAGAGTTACTTTTAGCATAATTGAATTTCATGCAGAGGTATGCATAAGAGATGAATATTTTATTATAAAAGAGTTACTTTTAGCTTAATTGAAATTCATGCATAGAGGTATGCATAAGAGATGATTATTTTATTATAAAAGTGTTACTTTTAGCATAATTGAAATTCATGCATAGAGGTATGCATAAGAGATGAATATTTATTATAAAAGTGTTACTTTTAGCATAATTGAATTTCATGCATAGAGGTATGCATAAAAGATGATTATTTTATTATAAAAGTGTTACTTTTAGCATCATTGAATTTCATGCATAGAGGTATACATAAAAGATATGGGAAGTGATAAAATGTGATAAGATGCATATGAGATGAGTTAAGATGTGATAAGATGAGGTAAGAAGTGATAAGATGTGTATGGGATGAGGTAAGAAGTGTATGTGATGGGATAAGATTTATATGGGTTGTGATAGGGTGAGAATATGGATGTGAATGTGGATGGGTATGTATGGATGTATGCATGTAGATGTGGATGCATGAATGTGGATGTATGGATGTGAATGAGGATGTGGATGTGGATGCATGGATGTAAATATGGATGTGTATGTATGGATGTATGCATGTAGATGTGAATGTGAATGTGGATGTATGGATGTAAATGAGGATGTGGATGTAGATGCATGGATGGAGATGTGGATGTATACATGTAGATGTAGATGTATAGATATGGATGTGAATGTGGAGGTGGATGTATGCATGTAGATGTAGATGTATGGATGTGAATGTGAATGTGGATGTGGATGTATGCATGGAGATGTGGATGTATGCATGTAGATGTAGATGTATGAATGTGGATGTGGATGTATGCATGTAGATGTGAATGTACGCATATAGATGTGGATGTATGGATGTGAATGTGCATGTAGATGTGGATGTATCGATGAGGATGCATGAATGTGCATGTAGATGTGGATGTGAAAATAGATGCATGGATGTAGATGTGGATGTATGGATATGAATGTGGATGTGGATGTGGATATGTATGGATGTGAATATATGATATGTGATGTGAAGGAATCTGAAGTGATGAGATGGAAAATGATGTGATAGGATGAGTACACACATAAATGGAATGTGGAATAAGTAATGTGGATTGATGAGGGATAATGTGGAAAAATGAGAGTTAATATATAAACTGTATTTGTAAACTCTTTGTAAATGCTGTTTTGTAAATGGCTGTTTTATGTCAAGAATGCTGGGGAAGCATTTTGACCGTCTTGTGATTAAGGTCGTGGAGACCTAACTGATAAAGTTGCAACTGCTGTGACGGAGAGTCAATGGAGGACGTCTCGTGTAGCAAAGTCGACCGAGGTCTTGACCAGCCTCGGTTCGATTAAAATGGTGAGCTTCTGGTACGGTGGATGAGGGACCAAGGAAGCGGCCTATGAGTGAAGCGCTAGGTCACCTGCAAAGAATCCTGGAGGGTGCTGACCATACGGTGCTCGGGCTCTGGGTCGCCTAGGATACCCACGCGTGTGTCGAGAGGAAGATATTGGAACAAGGAGTAAGAGTTGTTTTTCTGAAACCGGGCATGGATCTGGTTGATTGACCTTGCTGGTCTTCAATGGATGAGTCCATGGCTCTTTATATGGATCTGTTGGTTGATCTTGCTGATCTTCAACGAGAGTCCATCTTGATTTTTATAAGTGATTATATTGCCGAGTATTATGGGCTAGGAACTATTGAAAAGACCCCTGAGTGGACAGGTGGTGAGCGTTCTGGTTGCCAATGATGCCATGGATACTCTGATGAAGGAATGATGGAAAATTAAGAATCAACCGGATAAATTGGAAGATTGTGATCAGTGATACTATGGTTTCATTAAAGGATTGTTTTAAAACTGGTTGATTCTGTTTAAAAAAGGCAATTTCATATTGGGTGTGTAAGTGGTGTGACTAGTTTTATTTTTGCATGAACATCCGGCTAGGGGGCCTGGGAACTCTTTTCCCTAGTACCCGGGACAAAAAAATCAAATTCTAAATTGGATCCCATCACTACAGTGGTTGGGAGGTTGGCTAACCTATGGGATTGGATGGGGTTAGGCTGGACTGATGGATCCGTAAATCGAGACTCAATTTTTGTTATTACGATAGATGAAGTAAATCCCAGATAGTAATTATTCTATGGATAGGAATCAACGCTTGATGGGGAAAAAAGCGTTGATCCCAATGATCCAAGTGCAAGTTTCTTCCTTAATCTGATCGAGTATCTTATAGGTGCAGTCGGATCAGTTTGATCACTAATGGTCTTGACTACGTTAGAGTAAAAAGTTATCCTGAGGAATCGCCTGTGCTTTTCAGATAAGGGGAGTTTTTTCGGGTTTGGTTTTGGAAAAATCGACGGATTAGTCTCTTGTCCGGATATCCGTGGACGAGGCCCCGAATGTGGGACCCCTGTCCCGTGCGAGAAGTGCTACTTCCGCTGCTAGTACCCCGAATCTGTTGCTCGGTGGGAACAGGGATCTTACAAATTTTACCATAACTTTTTCGTATTTTCTATGAAATGATAATGATTAAAATTCCACTTTTAGCATAAAAATTAATATGCATAAATTCATTTTCTAACGCTATAAATTTTGCCATAGCTTCCCCACATTTTCTATAAATTGAGAATGCTTAAAGCTCCACTTTTAGTATAAAAATTAATTATACATAAATTTCATTTTTTCAATGATAAAGATTTTGCCATTGTTTTCCGCATTTTCTATGAAATGAGAATGCCCAAAAGTTCACTTTTAATATAAAAATTAGTTCAAATCCAAATCTTGACGTCAAGGATTTGGATTGAATTAGGGTTTTACAATTTTGTAGAAAAAGATCAAATGCCCCAAAAATGTAATTATATCAATCCAAATGCAATGAAAGAAGTGAAAATTACACTCAATCCAAATGAAATAAAGGAACATCTAGGTTAGCCTAATTAACTTGGATTAGAAAAAGCTTGAGAGATTAGCACTAAGGAATATGGAAAGTAAAATGTAATGATAGTCTAAGATTCAAAAGGTACCATAGTCTTAGAACACATGCCTTTTATAGTGTCATTGCCCACGAGTCCTAATCCCACATATAAATGACTCTAAGCTCATATGCATGTGCATCTTAAGAACACTTTGTTACAAACCATCCCCTCCTAACATGATTTCGTCCTTGAAATCGAAGGGTAGTCGTGTATGAAAACACACATATATCTCGGGGGGGTGAATACATGGTTCCATGGAAGAGGCTATATACAAAAGACAAAAAAAAATCAAACATATGTATGCATCCAAGTGTAGAAATGAAGAACACGGTACCATAGACGGTGTAGAGGCCTCCCAGATCAAATGAAAAAACGGACTCACATGATCAAGGACATAGATCTCGTGCCACCCAAGTCGAAAGGGTATGTCTTATCTCCCCACTCCTGGACTGTGCGGCCACCCGGGTCAAAGGTGAAGTGATGTTGCCCCATTGTCAAAAAGTGATCTCGATGCCCAGATTGAATAGAAAGGTCAGCGAACTCCCATCGATGATGAGGCTAGATAAGCTCCTACCTTGATCAAAAGGAAATCCAAGGAACTTTGAATCAAAGACAGCGGTCCCAATGATCTAGTGTGAATGGAGAGGCTAAGGAACCACTATTGATGATGAAGATAGTCATGTACCCTCTAGGATCAATCAAATGGAAAGGTCAGTGGAGTTCTATCGATGATGAGGCTAGGAGCCTGGATCAAAAGAAAATCCAAGGAACTTTGAATCAAAGACAATGGTCCCTTGATGATCTGGTGCGAATGGAGAGGCCAAGGAAACACCTTTGAGTATGAAGATAGTCGTGTACCCTCCACGATTACATAGATAGGCAACGTACACATCAGGGATCCTCGATATCGATGTCGTGGTAGCACCAAGATCGAAGGAAAAACTCGTAAGCTTATCCACATGACCACGGTGTGAATTCGAATCCCGAGGTATCACCAAGTGGAATCAGCACTCCTAACAATAAGGTGGAATGGTCGTAGCACATAAGAATAGAAAAATGTCCTAGCCCCAAAGGACATAGGCTCATGTCGACACCCATGGGAGCCAAAAGAACATAGCTTGAAGTTGACGTCATGCAGGATCAAGTGTGAACCAATGCCATCATCCACTAAAGCACCACTCGAAGAATTGAAGGCATGATCCACTTTGTCAATGTGAGTGAAATCACGATTCGAACCATGCACTGCATCCTCAATGTGAAATCCCTCCCCCTCAGCGCATCGAACTATGGAGTGCTGGCAGCGGAAGTAGCAACCTTGCGCACAGGGCAGACTTTCCCACTTGGAGTCTTGCCCACGAATGTTTGGACAAGAGACTAATCCGGCAACTCTTCCAAAACCAAACCCGGAAAAAACTTTCCTCACCCAAAAAGCATAGGCGATTCCTCCAGGAAAAATCTTCCAACATAATCAACAGTCTTAACTATCATTTGTATTCCAACCGACCCCGTGGGTCACATGGCCGAATCAAAGGAGGAACTTGCACTTGGTTCATAGAGACCAATATTTTTTCCCCATCAAAAGAGGCACAGCCGTGAATTCTTTTTCCATAGAACAAGGATTATCCTGGGACTTACTTCAACTATCATAACTTGAACATAATTGAATTTTATTATAGGAATCCATGAGTCTAGCCTAACCCCATCCAATCCCATGGGTTAGCCAACCGCCCAACCACTATATTGATAGGATCCATTATAAAACTTTAATTATAATTTGTCTCGGGTACCACCAAAAAGAGTTCCCAGGCCCCCTAGCCGGCACTCATGCAAAAATTAAATAGACACACCACTTACACACCCAATATGAAATTGACTTTTTTTAGATTCAACTATTTCCAAAACAGAATTGCAATAAAACCACAAGGTTTCCATCATAATCCTCAGTATTCGAGTTCCATGGTCCAAATTCCAACTTTTCCACTTTCCAACCATAAAATCCAAATTCAAGTCATTCCTTCCTCAGGGTACCTATGGCATCATCGACAACCAAAACGCTCACCACCTCGTCAATCCCTCTAGGCTCACCTAGTACTTCACTCAGGGGCCTTTTCAATAGTTCCTAGCTCATAGTACCCAGGAGTATAATCAAGATTTTTCCATAAAATCCATATGGACTCTCCATTGAAGGTCAACTAGATCAACCAACAAGATCCATTTATCAAAAGAGCCATGAACTCATCCGTTTTAAAGACTAGCAAGGCCAATCAACCATATCCATCCCCATGTTCAGAAAACAACTCCAACTCTATTTCTTCCTCGACGCACGCGTGGGTATCCTGGGCGACCCACAGCCCGAGAATCGTATAGTCAGCACCGTCTAGGTTCCTTCACAGGTCACCTAGCGCTTCACTCATAGGCCGCTTCCTTGGTCCCTCATCCATCGTACCGAATGCTTACCATCTTTAATCAAACCGAGAGAGTGGTCAAGACCTCGGCCGACCTTGCCATGCGAGACGTCCTTCATTGACTCTCCGTCATCAGCTGTTGCAACTATTTCACTAGGTCACCACCACGACCTCATTCCACAAGATAGGTCAAAATGTTTCAGAAACATTATTGACATAAAACAATCTTTAAAAAAAACAAGTTTCACATACAATTAAAGTTCCAAGAAAATTCCCATCTTTCCTTATCATTACACATTCTTTCATATCATTCCTCATCATTTCTCATCTTCAAATATCATTTCTCATCATTCCATATCATTTCTCATTATCCCACATCTATTTACATCCAATCACATCATTCCATATCATTTCTCATTATCCCACATCTATTTACATCCAATCACATCACTCCCACATCAACCTACATCCAATCACATCATCTACATTCACATCCAATCACATCATTCCCACATTAACTCACATCCAATCACATCATCTCACATCAATTCACATGCAATCACATCATTTTCACATCAACTCAAATTGAATCACATCATCTTACATCAATTCACATCCAATCACATCATTTCCACATCTAATCACATCATCTCACATCCAATCACATCATCTCACATCAATTCACATCCAATCACATCATCCCACATCAATCCACATCTTTTCCTCATCATTTCACAACCATCCACATCCATTCACATCCAATCACATCATTCCCACATTAACTCACATTCAATCACATCATCTCACATTCAATCACATCATCTCACATCAATTCACATCCAATCACATCAACTCACATCCAATCACATCATCTCACACCAATTTACATCCAATTACATAATCTCACATCCAATCACATCATTCCCACATCAAATCACATAATCTCACATCCAATCACATCATCTCACATCCAATCACATCATTTCCACATCAACTCATATCCAATCACATCATCTCACATCAATTTACATCCAATCACATTATCCCACATCAATCCACATCTAATCACATTATCCCACATCAATCCACATCTAATCACATCTAATCACATCTTTCCCCCATCAATCCACATCTATTCACATCTTCGCACAACAATCCACATCTAATCACATCATTCCCACATCAATCCACATCTATTCACATCAACCCACATCAATCCACATCTAATCACATCAATCCACATCTAATCACATCATTTCCACATCAACTCACATCCAATCACATAAATTCACATCCAATCACATCATTCCCACATCAACTCACATCCAATCACATCACCTCACATCAATTCACATCCAATCACATCATCCCATATCAATTCACATCCAATCACATCATCCCACATCAATCCACATCTAATCACATCTTTCCTCCATCACCTCACATCAATTCACATCCAATCACATCATCCCATATCAATTCACATCCAATCACATCATCCCACATCAATCCACATCTAATCACATCTTTCCTCCATCAATCCACATCTTACCATATCAATCCAGATCTAATCACATCATTCCCACATCAATCCACATCTATTCACATCATTCCCACATCAATCCACATCTAATCACATCAATCCACATCCAATCACATCATTTTCGCATCAACTCACATCCAATCACATCAATTCAAATCTAATCGCATCATTCCCACATCAATACATCCATTTACATCATTTCTCATCCATTAACATCCATTCACATCATTCCCACATTAACTCATATCCCAATCACATTATCTCACATCCATTCACATCCAATCATTTCATTTTTACATCAACTCACATCCAATCACATCATCTCACACTAATTCACATTATTCCCACATCCAATCACATCGTTCCTACATCAAATCACATCATCTCACATCCAATCACATTATTCCCATATCAACTCACATCCAATCACATCATCTCACATCAATGCACATCCAATCACATCATCCCACATCAATCCACATCTAATCACATCATTCCCCCATCAATCCACATCTATTCACATCTTCCCACATCAATCCACATCTAATCACATCATTCCCACAACAATCCACATCTATTCACATCTAAACACATCATCTCACATCAATGCACATCCAATCACATCATCCCATATCAATCCACATCTAATCACATCATTCCCCCATCAATCCACATCTATTCACACCTTCGCACATCAATCCACATCTAATCACATCATTCCCACAACAATCCACATCTATTCACATCTTCCCACATCAATCCACATCTAATCACATCATTCCCACATCTAATCACATCATCTCATATCAATCCACATCCAATCACATCATTTTCACATCAACTTACATCCAATCACATCAATTCACATCTAATCACATCATTCCCACATCAATCCACATCAACATTCACATCCATTCACATCATTTCACGTCCATTCAAATCCATTCGCATCATTTCTCATCCATTCAATCCATTCACATCATTTCACGTCCATTCACATCCATTCACACCATTTCACACCATTTCACGTCCATTCACATCCATTCTATCTAAATGAATCATTTCCATAATTCATCTAGAATTTTGTGCATAACCTTCTTTATTTTTCAAGCAAATGAATAATGCTCAAAACTCCACTTTTTACATAAAATTTATTTTGGATAAACTCATTATCTAATGATATCAATTTTACCATAACTTTCTCGTATTTTCTATGAAATGATAATGATTCAAATTCCACTTTTAGCATAAAAATTATCCATGCCCGTGTTCAGAAAACAACTCCAACTCATTTTCTTCCTCGACACACGCGTGGGTATCCTGGGCGACCCAGAGCCCGAGAACCGTATGGTCAGCACCCTCCTCTAGGTTCCTTCGCAGGTCACCTAGTGCTTCACTCATAGGCCGCTTCCTTGGTCCCTCATCCATCGTACGCTGTTGCAACTATTTCACTTAGGTCACACCACGACCTCATTCCACAAGATAGTCAAAATGTTTCACCAGCATTATTGACATAAAACAATCTTTAAAAAAAGAAGTTTCACATACAATTACAGTTTCAACAAAATTCCCATCTTTGCTTATGACCCTAAGCCCTTATGCATGTGCATCTTAAGAACACTTTGTTACTAACCATCCCCTCCTAACATGATTTTGTCCTTGAAATCTAAGGGTGGTCGTGCATCAAAATACACATATATCCTCGGGGGGTGAAGGCATGGCTCCATGAAAGAGGCTATATACAAAAGACCAAAATAAAATCAAACATATGTATGCATCCAAGTGTCGAAATGAAGAACACAGTACCATAGTCGGTGTAGAGGCCTCCCAGATCGAATGAAAAAACAAACTCACATGATCAAGGACATAGATCTCGTGCCACCCGAGTGGAAAGGGTTTGTCGTATCTCCCCACTCCAAGAATGTGTGGCCACCTAGGTCAAACGTGAAGTGATGCTGCCCTATTGTTCAGAAAGTGATCTCGATGCCTAGATTGAATAGAAAGGTCAGCGGACTCCCATCAATGATGAGGCTACATAAGCTCTTGCCTTGATCAAAGGAAATCCAAGGCACTCTGAATCAAAGACAGTTGTCCCGATGATCTAGTGTGAATGGAGAGGGACTAAGGAACCACTATTGATGATGAAGATAGTCATGTACCCTCTAGGATCAATCAAATGCAAAGGTCAGTGGAGTTCTATCGATGATGAGGCTAGGAAGAAGAATGGATCAAAAGAAAATCCAAGGAACTCTGAATCAAAGACAATGGTCCCGTGATGATCTGGTGCGAACAAAGAGACCACGGAAACACCTTTGATGATGAAGATAGTCGTGTACCCTCCAGGATCAAACAGATAGGTAATGTACACATCAGGGATCCTCGATATCGATGTTGTGGTAGCACCAAGATCGAAGGAAAAACTGGTAAGCTCATAAGCATGACCACGGTGCGAATTCAAAACTCGAGGTATCCACCAAGTGAAATCAACACTCCTAACAAGAAGGTGGAATGGTGGTAGCACATAAGAACTATCATGTATACCATGACTGAGATGTGCTATAGGTGCATCAAAATGATATGCCACATAGTTGGTAATAACCATGTCCCAAAGTGACATAGAATGCATCCATAGGAAAATGTCCTAGCCCCAAAGGACATAGGCTCATGTCTACACCCATGGGAGGCAAAAGAACATAGCTTGAAGTTGACGTTGTGCATGATCAAGTGTGAACCAATGCCATCATCCACTAAAGCACCACTCAAAGAATTGAAGGCATGATCAACTTTGTCAATGTGAGTAAAAGCACGATCCAAACCATGCACTGCATCCTCAATGTGAGATCCCTGCCCCCTTTGCACATTGAACTCTGGAGTGCTGACAGCGGAAGTTGCAACCTTGCGCGCAGGGCAAAGTTTCCCACTTGGGGCCTCACCCACGAATGTGTGGACAAGAAACTAATCCGATGGCTCTTTCAAAACCGAACCCGAAAAAAACTTTCCTCACTCAAAAAGCATAGGCAATTCCTCGAGGAAAAATCTTCTAACGTAGTCAACAGCCTTAACTATCCTTTGTATTCTGATCGACCCCATGGATCACATGCCCGAATCAAAGGAGGAACTTGCACTTGGTTCATAGAGACCAACGCTTTTTTTCCCCACCCATTAAAAGAGGCACAACCATAAATTCTTTTTCCATAGAACAAGGATTATCCTGGGACTTACTTCCACTATCGTAACTTGAATCGAATTGAATTTTATTATATTAATCTATTAGTCGAGCCTAACCCCATCCAATCCCATGGGTTAATCCATTAGTCGAGCCTAACCCCATCCAATCCCATGGGTTAGCGAACCGCCCAACCACTGTATTGATAGGATCCATTATAAAAATTTGGTTATGTTTTGTCCCGGGTACTAGGGAAAACAGTTCCTAGGCCCCCTAGCTGGCACTCATGCAATAAATAAATAGACACACCACTTACACACCCAATATGAAATTGCCTTTTTTTAGATTCAACTATTTCGAAAACAGAATTGCAATAAAACCACAGTGTTTCCATCATAAACCTCAGTATTCTAGTTCTATGGTCCAAATTCCTACTTTTCCACTTTCCAACCATAAAATCCAAATTCTAGTCATTCCTTCCTCAGGGTACCTATGGTATCATTCGGCAACCAAAACGCTCACCACTTAGTCAGTCCCTCTAGGCTCACCTAGTACTTCACTCAAGGGCCTTTTCAATAGTTCCTAGCTCATAGTACCCAGGAGTATAATCAAGATTTTTTCATAAAATCCATATGGACTCTCCATTGATGATCAGCTCGATCAACCAACAAGATCCATTTATCAAAATAGCCATGAACTCATCCGTTTTGAAGACTAGCAAGGCCAATAAACCATATCCATCCCCGTGTTCAGAAAACAACTCCAACTCTTTTTCTTCCTCGACGCACGCGTGGGTATCCTGGGCGACCCACAGCCCGAGAACCATATGGTCAGCACCCTCTAGGTTCCGTCTCACATGTCACCTAGCACTTCACTCATAGGCCGCTTCCTTGGTCCCTCATCCATTGTACCGAAAGCTCACCACAAGATAGTTAAAATGTTTCAGAAACATTATTGACATTAAACAATCTTTTAAAAAAACAAGTTTCACATACAATTAAAGTTCCAATAAAATTCCCATCTTTCCTTATCATTACACATTCTTTCATATCATTCCTCATCATTTCTCATCTTCCCATATCATTTCTCATCATTCCATATCATTTCTCATTATCCCACATCAATTTACATTCAATCACATCACTCCCATATCAACCTACATCCAATCACATCATCTCACATCTATTCACATCCAATCACATCATTCCCACATTAACTCACATCCAATCACATCATCTCACATCAATTCACATGCAATCACATCATTTTCACATCAATTCACATGCATTCACATCAATTCACATGCAATCACATCATTTTCACATCAACTCACATTGAATCACATCATCTTACATCAATTCACATCCAATCACATCATTCCCACATCCAATCACATCATCTCATATCTAATCACATCATCTCACATCAATTCACATCCAATCATATCATCCCACATCAATCCACATCTTTTCCTCATCAATCCACATCTATTCACATCTTCCCACATCAATCCACATCTAATCACATCATTCCCACATCAATCCACATCTATTCACATCTTCCCACATCAATCCATATCTATTCATATCAATCCCACATACTCTCACATCCAATCACATCAATTCACTTCAATCACATCATTCCCACATCAATATATCCATTCACATCATTTCTCATCCATTCATATCATTTCACATCATTTCACATCATTCCCACATTAACTCACATCCAATCACATCATCTCACATCATCTCACACCCAATCACATCAACTCACATCCAATCACATCATCTCACACCAATTTACATCTAATCACATCATTCCTACATCAAATCACATAATCTCACATC
Source organism: Cibotium barometz (assembly GCF_041138505.1). Classification (NCBI taxonomy): domain Eukaryota; kingdom Viridiplantae; phylum Streptophyta; class Polypodiopsida; order Cyatheales; family Cibotiaceae; genus Cibotium; species Cibotium barometz. The sequence continues at coordinate 21,398,747 of NC_141078.1, forward strand.
CAATCACATCATCTCACATCCAATCACATCATTCCCACATCAACTCACATCCAATCACATCATCTCACATCCAATCACATCATCCCACATCAATCCACATCTAATCACATCATTCCCCCATCAATCCACATCTATTCACATCTTCCCACATCAATCTACATCTAATCACATCATTCCCACATCAATCCACATCTAATCACATCTTTCCACATCAATCCCATCTAATCATCATTCCCACATCAATCCACATGTAATCACATCATCTCACATCAATCCACATGCAATCACATCATTCCCACATCAATTCACATCCAATCACATTATTTCACATCTAATCACATCAATCCACATCAATACATCCATTCACATCATTTCACATTTATTCACATTATTTCTCATCCATTCACATCATTTCACATTTATTCACATTATTTCTCATCCATTCACATCCATTCACATCATTTCACATCCATTCACATCATTTCACGTCCATTCATATCCATTCACATCATTTCTCATCCATTCAATCCATTCACATCATTTTACGTCCATTCACATCATTTCACATCAATTCACATCATTTCACCTCCATTCAAATCCATTCTATCTAAATGAATCATTTCCATAATTCATCTAAAATTTTGTGCATAACCTTCTTTATTTTTCAAGCAAATGAATAATGCTCAAAACTCCACTTTTAATATAAAATTTATTTTGCATAAATTCATTATCTAATGATTTTAATTTTACCATAATTTTCTCGTATTTTCTATGAAATGATAATGATTAAAATTTCACTTTTAGCATAAAAATTATTATGAATAAATTCATTTTCTAATGCTATAAATTTTGCCATAGCTTCCCCACATTTTCTATAAATTGAGAATGCTTAAAGCTCCACTTTTGGTATAAAAATTAATTATACATAAAATTCATTTTTTCAATGATAAAAATTTTGCCATAGTTTTCCAGCATTTTCTATGAAATGAGAATGCCCAAAAGTTCACTTTTAATATAAAAATTAGTTCAAATCCAAATTTTGGTGTCAAGGATTTGGATTGAATTAGGGTTTTACAGTTCTAGAGAAAACGATCAAATGCCCCAAAAATGCAATTATATCAATCCAAATGCAATGAAAGAGGTGAAAATTGCACTCAATCCAAATGAAAGAAAGGAACATCTAGGTTAGCCTAATTAACTTGGATTAAAAAAAGCTTGAGAGATTAGCACTAAGGAATATGGAAAGTAAAATGTAATGATAGTCCAAGATTCAAAAGGTACCATAGTCTTAGAACACATGCCTTTTATAGTGTCATTGCCCATGTGCCCTAATCCCACATGTAAATGACCCTAAGCCCATATGCATGTGCATCTTAAGAACACTTTGTTACAAACCATCCCCTCCTAACATGATTTCGTCTTTGACATCTAAGGGTGGTTGTGCATGAAAATACACATATATTCCAGGAGGGTGAAGGCATGGCTCCATGGAAGAGGCTATATACAAAAGACAAAAAAAAATCAAACATATGTATGCATCCAAGTGTAGAAATGAAGAATTGTTGACTATGTGGCATATTTTTTTTGATGCACCTATAGCACATCTCAGTCATGGTATACACGACAATTCTTATGTGCTACGACCATTCAACCTTCTTGTTATAGGAGTGCTGATTCCACTTGGTGGATACCTCGGGTTTCGAATTCACACCATGGTCATGCGGATGAGCTTACAAGTTTTTCCTTCGACCTTAGTGCTACCACGACATCGATATCGAGGATCCTTGATGTGTGCGTTACCTATCTATTTGATCCTAGAGGGTACACAACTATCTTCATCATCAAAGGTTTTTCCTTGGCCTCTCCATTCGCACCAGATAATCACTCACGAGACCATTGTCTTTGATTCAGAGTGCCTTAGATTTTCTTTTGATCTAGGTAGGATATCATCTAGCCTCATCATCGATAGAACTCCACCGACCTTTCCTTTCGATTGATCCTAGAGGGTACATGACTATCTTCATCTCATCAATAGTGGTTCCTTAGCCTCTCCATTCGCACACTAGATCATCGAGACGACTGTCTTTGATTCAAAGTGCCTTGGATTTCCTTTTAATCAAGGCAAGAGCTTATCTAGTCTCATCATCGATGGGAGTCCACTGACTATTCTATTCAATCTGGGCATCAAGATCACTTTTTGACAATGGGGCAGCATCACTTCACGTTTGACCTAGGTGGCCGCACATTCCTAGAGTGGGGAGATTCGACTTACCCTTTCGACTCGGGTGGCACGAGATCTATGTCCTTGATCATGTGAGTTTGTTTTTTCATTCGATCTAGGAGGCCTTTACACCGTCTATGGTACCGTATGTCCCAAAGTGACATAGAATGCATCCATAGGAAAATGTCCTGGCCCCAAAGGACATAGGCTCATGTTCACACCCATGAGAGCCAAAAGAACATAGCTTGAAGTTGACATCGTGCAGGATCAAGTTGTTACCATATTATAGTAGTGATGTGTGTGAACACACTTAGGACCGCCGGGGCACTTTTTCCCTCACTAGGAGGTTTTTTCCCCCGTGCATTGTATATACGCCCATTATCTTTTAGGGTTTGTTATCTTTCATTTTTGGCACTCATAATACACTACAGTGTTGTGCTCAAGCTTCCTCATCTTCTTGAAGTTGTGTGTGCATTCCTGCAACCCTAATTCCAACAATTGGTATCAGAGCAGGCTTCCTCCTCCCGGGCAGCATCACCAGCACCTGCCGCTTCATCTCCTCCGATTGCAACGAGGTTTCACGAGCGTCTGCAGGTTAGTATATGCCGTGGGCGAGCCCGTAGGGCTCGTTCGTTTCAGAATTTTGATCTGAAGTCATTTCGCCCTCCGTTTTTGCATTCCAAGTACTGCGCAGGCAAAATCGTCCTACTGTGCAGATTTTCTGTCAAGATTAAAATCTGCAGGACAGGTGCCCATTCGTCTGTTTTGGGCTGTGCTACATAGCACAGGTCGATTTTATACAGGTTTACCTCTTACAGACAGCATTTACATCTAGTAGTACAGTCATTGGCCATGGCTGACAACAATGATGTATTCCGCATGTTGGCTGCTGAGGATAAGTTGGATGGCACCAACTATCCATTGTGGGCATATATGATGCGACATGTATTGGTAGCAAAGGGGTTATGGAACATTGTGCAGGGTATTGATGCACGTCCTATTGTGGCTGGGAATGCTGCAAACACATCAGAAACAGGTACTGTTGATGATGGTGCAGGCACAAGTGCTGTAGCAGCTGTTCGAGAACCACCACTTTCAGCAGAGCAGATTCGTTGGGATGGTAGAGATGCGCAGGCTCATGCCTTGATTGCGCTGTCTGTCAAACGTACCATTATCCCACATATTCGCTCCTGCAGGACTTCTAAGGATGCTTGGGATGTACTTGCCACATTGTATCAGGCAAGAAATGAGGCTCGTGTTGCTTATCTCCGAAAACAGTTGGAGAGTGAGCATATGAACGAAGGTGATTCTATGGATAGCTTTTTGACAAAGATCAAGGATTTCAAAGAGCAGCTCATTTCTGCAGATGAAATCCTGTCAGACAGTTCACTTGTGCAGACTGTTTTGAATGGTCTACCAGATTCTTATCAGGGTTTTGCTTCCACTCTTCGCTTGATGATGAAAGGCAATCCCAATGCCTTATCATTTGAGGAGTTAGTTTCTGTTTTGCTGCAAGAAGACCAGTCAAGGCAAAACAGGAATATTATGCGTGTCGCAGATCAAGCTTTCGTTGCTAGTCAGAGAAGCGGGAAAGGTAAAGCTGGCTTTTCTTCTAGTAAGCAGAAATCTGCAAATGCTGCGCAACCAAAGAAGGAAGACAAAGATGAGAAGAAGGGTGACAAACAGAAGACATTTTGCAAGTACTGTAAGAGAAATGATCATGTCATCAAAGCGTGTCCTAAGCTGGCTGCGAAAGAGGCTAAGAAGAAAGAGGCTGGTATGGCTATTGCAGATGCCTCTCCTTCTAACAATGAATCTGCTAATGTTGTGCTAGATACAGAATGGGCATTCAATGCGCAGTGCAGTTATGACCCATCTTTGCATGACACATGTATGTCTGCAGTAGATTCAGATGTATGGTACTTTGACAGTGGTGCCACTAAGCATATCACCTCGCAGCGCAGTTTATTCACTTTCCTTGAGTCTGCTCCCACAGGGAATACTGTCACTTGTGCCAATAACTCCTCTTATCCCGTTGAAGGAGTTGGACAGATTGTGCTGAATGTTGCAAATGGCAACACCTTTACACTTTTTGATGCATTGTATGTGCCAGGGATCAAAAAGAATCTGCTGTCAGTCTCCGCATTTGCCAAAACAGGTTTGGTTGTAAAATTTGTGGATGACAGATGTACTGTTCATGATCTCTCTTGTGGTGACATCATTGTAGCATCTGGTTCACTATGTCGAGGGCTGTATAAGCTCAATATGGATGGCAAATGTGTAGAGGATTCAGCATGTGCTATTATGGATACGCAGGCTATTTCAGATGCAAAACTGTGGCATGCACGTTTTGGTCATCTGAATTTTGCAAGTTTGCTGCGCCTGCAGAAATCTGAAATGGTGTCTTCTTTGCCTAAGCTTGAGGCACCTGTCAAGCATGTTTGTGAGGGCTGCATATTGGGTAAAATGCAGCGTGCTTCCTTTCCCAAAGATGGATCAGTGAGAGCTGAACGCAGATTGCAGCTTGTTCACAGTGATGTTTGTGGTCCCATGCAAACTCCATCATTTGGAAACTACCTTTACTTCGTGACTTTCATTGATGATTTTACCAGGCATGCATGGGTATATCCTTTGAAGGCAAAGTCCGAAGTGTTTTTATGCTTCAAACAGTTTTTGGTTATGGCTGAAAATGTGTCAGAAAGTAAGATGGGCACCCTCCGTTCAGATCGAGGGGGGGAGTATATGTCTTCAGAATTTAATGCATTTCTGGCTGAGCGTGGGATAAAACACCAATGTACAGTGCCGTATACACCACAGCAAAATGGTGTGGCTGAGAGAAAAAACAGGTCTCTCATGGAAATGGCAAGATGTATGGTTAAGAGTCAAAGTCTACCACATGGTTTTTGGCTTGAGGCTGTCATGTGTGCCACTTATGTACTAAACAGGTGTCCCACCAAAGCATTACAGGTTGTCACTCCATATGAGGCTTGGCATAGCCGCAAGCCATCTGTTGGCCATTTACGTGTTTTTGGTTGCCTGGCATATGCATTAGTGCCTGTGCAACATCGCAGAAAATTGGATGACAAAGCTGTCAAATGTATTTTTGTTGGATATAGTGCTGAGAGCAAAGGCTATCGTTTGTATCATCCACAGACAAAGCGCATTTTGGTTAGCCGTGATGTTGTATTTGTGGAAGATGCAGTTCAGCCCTTGGTTTCATGTACTAAGGAGACAGATATCAGCTCACGTGATGTCTATGATACATTGTTGCCTCTTTTCAGTGGTGCACAGTCAAGTGCAATACCTCATGAGGCAGTTTTTCAGCCTATGCAGGTTTTAAATGATGGCACAGATCAGCCTATATCTGATGCAGATGTGCATGATGCACTTGAGGATGAGAGACAAGAGATTGAGGGCTCTAGGAATATGCCTAGATGGCTGGTGCAGACTTTGCATGACAGCAAGTTGGATGCCCCTTTGTCTAGTCGCACTCGTTCTGGCTCTCATGGTGCCTCTTATGCGTCAGATTGTTATGCATTGGCTGTTTCTAGTATGTGCGATGAAAGTGAGCCTGTTTCATTTGATGAGGCACAAAGTTCAGAAAATTGGATGGCTGCTATGCAAGCAGAATACGATGCTATTATGAAGAATGGTACATGGTCTTTATGTGACTTGCCCCCTGGCAAGAAGGCCATTGGCACTAAGTGGGTATACAAATTGAAGCGTAAGCCTGATGGCACAGTGGATCGCCATAAGGCTAGGCTTGTTGCAAAAGGTTATGCTCAAGAGAAGGGCATTGATTTTGATGAGACTTTTGCTCCCACATGTCGTATGACCACTGTTCGTAGCATCTGTGCATTAGCAGCTCATAATGGTTGGAATGTACATCAGCTGGACATAAAGACTGCGTTCTTAAATGGAGATTTGCATGAGGAGGTGTATGTATCGCAGCCTCGTGGTTTTGTTCAAAGAGGGCAGGAAAACAAAGTGTGCAGGTTAAAAAAGGCTTTATATGGTTTAAAGCAAGCTCCACGAGCTTGGTATGAAAAAATACATGCATATTTGACTGCACATGGGTTTCAGAATAGTCCAACAGAAAGCACTTTGTATGTTAAACGTGTGGATGGTGTACATCTAATCATTGCTCTCTATGTCGATGACATGCTGCTCACAGGACCAAATGAGAGTCATATTGCTGATTTTAAGGCTGATTTGAATGTCTCTTTTGAGATGTCAGATTTGGGGCATTTGCATCATTATTTGGGGATACAATTTAAGCAGTGTGATGGAGGTATTGCTTTGTGTCAGACAAAGTATATTGAAACATTGTTGCGGAGATTTGGCCTTGAAGACTGCAAGCCTATTGCTACTCCAATGGAGACAGGTTTGAAGTTGAGTCTTCATGATGCTGGAGATCACTTTGATGTCACACTCTATCAGACAGCTGTTGGTTGCCTCATTTATGTATGCATTACGAGGCCAGACATTCAGTTTGCAGTCTCACAGGTGAGCAGATTTATGCATAGCCCAGGCATTAAGCATTGGCAGGCAGTGAAGCGTATCTTTCGCTATTTGAGTGGTACTCGGCATCTTGGGTTGTTTTATCCCAAGGGGGGATCATTGCCGCCAGATTTACATGTTTTTTCAGATTCTGACTGGGCTGGTTGTTATGACACACGCGTGTCCACGAGTGGTTTTTGCTTCATGCTTGGAAGCTCATGCATATCATGGTTGAGCAAGAAGCAGCCTACTGTGGCCACTTCTAGTTGTGAAGCTGAGTACAGGGCAGCTTTCACAGCTACGGTTGAGTGTGTGTGGCTCAGACGCCTTATGGCTAATTTGGGTGTTGGGCAGCCATCTGCCACCACCATCTTCACTGACAGTCAGAGCGCATTGGCAGTTGCGCGGAACCCAGTGTTCCATGCTCGTACGAAGCACATTGAGGTGCACTACCATTATGTCAGGGAGAGACTCTCTGCAGGAGAGATCAGTTTGGCTTATGTGCCAACACATGATAACCTTGCAGACCCTTTCACAAAGGCTCTGCCTCGTGAAAAGTTCGAAGCTTTTCGCAAAGCTTTGGGCTTACTCCCTTTTGTGGATTCGTCCACATAGCTAGACACTTCCCTATACATGAGTGCTAGCTCTTGTTCACCGCATCACTCCAGGGGGGATTTGTTACCATATTATAGTAGTGATGTGTGTGAACACACTTAGGACCGCCGGGGCACTTTTTCCCTCACTAGGAGGTTTTTTCCCCCGTGCATTGTATATACGCCCATTATCTTTTAGGGTTTGTTATCTTTCATTTTTGGCACTCATAATACACTACAGTGTTGTGCTCAAGCTTCCTCATCTTCTTGAAGTTGTGTGTGCATTCCTGCAACCCTAATTCCAACACAAGTGTGAACCAATGCCATCATCCACTAAAGCACCACTCGAAGAATTGAAGGCATGATCCACTTTGTCAATGTGAGTAAAAGCACAATCCGAGCCATGCACTGCATCCTCAATGTGAGATCCCTGCCCCCTCTACGCATCGAACTCAATGTGAGATCCCTGCCCCCTCTACGCATCGAACTCTTGAGTGCTTGCAGCGGAAGTAGCAACCTTGCGTGCAAGGCAGAGTTTTCCACTTGGGGCCTCGCCCACGATTGTCTGGACAAGAGACTAATCCGGCGGCTTTTCCAAAATCGAACCCAAAAAAAACATTCCTCACCTAAAAAGCATAGGCGATTCCTCCAGGAAAAATCTTCTAACATAATTACCAGCCTTAGCTATCATTTGTATTTCGACCGACCCCGTGGGTCACATGGCCGAATGAAAGGAGGAACTTGCACTTGGTTCATAGAGACCAACGCTTTTTTTCCCATTAAAAGAGGCACAGCCCGTGAATTCTTTTTCCATAGAACAAGGATTATCTTGGGACTTACTTCAACTATCGTAACTTGAACATAATTGAATTTTATTATAGGAATCCATTAGTCAAGCCTAACCCCATCCAATCCCATGGGTTAGCCAACCGCCCTAGCCAACCGCCCAACCACTGTATTGATATGAAATTGTCTTTTTTTAGATGCAACTATTTCCAAAATAGAATTGCAATAAAACCACAGTGTTTCCGTCATAATCCTCAGTCTTCTAGATCCATGGTCCAAATTCCAACTTTTCCACTCTTCAACCATAAAATCCAAATTCCAGTCATTCCTTCCTCGGCGTACCTATGGCATCATTGGCAACCAAAACACTCACTACCTTGTCAATCCCTCTAGGCTCACCTAGTACTTCACTCAGGAGCCTTTTCAATAGTTCCTAGCTCATAGTATGAGTATAATCAAGATTTTTCCATAAAATCCATATGGACTCTCCGTTGAAGATCAGCTAGATCAACCAACAAGATCCATTTATCAAAAGAGCCATGAACTCATCTGTTTTGAAGACCAACAAGGCCAATCAACCATATCCATGCCCGTGTTCAAAAAAAAACTCCAACTCATTTTCTTCCTCGACGCACGCGTGGGTATTCCGAGCGACCCAGAGCCCGAGAACCGTATTATAAGCACCCTCTAGGTTCCTTCACAGGTCACCTAGCGCTTTACTCATAGGCCAATTCCTTGGACCCTCATCCATCATACCGAAAGCTCACCATCTTTAATCAAGCCGAGAGACTGTTCAAGACCTCGCTTGACCTTGCCATGCGAGACGTCCTTCATTGACTCTCCGTCAGCTATTGCAACCATTTCACTTAGGTCACCACGACCTCATCCCACAAGATAGTCAAAATGTTTCACAAATATTATAAAATAATCTTTAAAAAAAACAAGGTTCACATACAATTATAGTTCCAACAAAATTCCCATCTTTCTTTATCACCCTAAGCCCATATGCATGTGCATCCTAAGAACACTTTGTTACAAACCATCCCCTCCTAACATGATTTCGTCCTTGAAATCTAAGGGTGGTCGTGCATGAAAATACACATATATCCCGGGGGGGTTAAGGCATGGCTCCATGGAAGAGGCTATATACAAAAGACAAAAAAAAAAATCAAACATATGTATGCATCCAAGTGTAGAAATGAAGAACACGGAACCATAGACGGTGTAGAGATCGAATGAAAAAATTAACTCACATGATTAAGGACATAGATCTCATGCCACCCGAGTCGAAAGGGTATGTCTTATCTCCCCACTCTAGGAATGTGCGGCCACCTTGGTCAAACATGAAGTGATGCTGCCCCATTGTCAAAAAGTGATCTCGATGCCCAGATTGAATAGAAAGGTCAGCGGACTCCCATCAATGATGAGGCTAGATAAGCTCCTGCCTTGATCAAAAGGAAATCCAAGGAACTTTGAATCAAAGACAGTGGTCCCGATGATCTAGTTTGAATGGAGAGGAGGCTAAGGAACCACTATTGTTCATGAAGATAGTCATGTACCCTCTAGGATCAATTGAATGGAAAGGTCAGTGGAATTCTATCAATGTTGAGGCTAGGAGCCTAGTTCAAAAGAGAATCCAAGGAACTCTGAATCAAAGACAATGGTCCCGTGATGATCTGGTGCGAATGGAGAGGCCAAGGAAACACCTTTGATGATGAAGATAGTCATAAACCCTCCAGGATCAAAGAAATAAACAACGTACACATCAGGGATCCTTGAAATGGATGTCGTGGTAGCACCAAGATCAAAGGAAAAACTCGTAAGCTCATCCGCATGACCACGGTGTGAATTCAAAACCCGAGGTATACACCAAGTGAAATCGGCACTCCTAACAACAAGAACAAGAAGGTGAATGGTCGTAGCACATATAAGAACTGTCGTGTATACCATGACTGAGATGTGCTATAGGTGCATCAAAATGATATGCCACATAGTCGGTAATAACCATGTCCCAAAGTGACATAGAATGCATCCATATGAAAATGTCCTGTCGCGACACCCATGGGAGCCAAACATAGCTTGAAGTTGAGGTCGTGCAGGATCAAGTGTGAACCAATGCCATCATCCACTAAAGCACCACTCGAAGAATTGAAGGCATGATCCACTTTGTCAATGTGAGTGAAAGCACGATCCGAACCATGCACTTCATCCTCAATGTGAGATCCCTGCCCCCTCTACGCATCAAACTCTGTAGTGCTGGCAGCGACAATAGCAACCTTGCATGCAGGGCAGAGTTTCCCACTTGGGGCCTCGCCCACCACGAATGTCTAGACAAGAGACTAATCCAGTAGCTCTTCCAAAATCGAACCCAAAAAAAACTTTCCTCACCCAAAAAGCATAGGCGATTCCTCCAGGAAAAATCTTCTAACGTAGTCAACAGCCTTAACTATCATTTGTATTCCGACCGACCCCGTGGGTCACATGGCCAAATCAAACAAGGAACTTACACTTGGTTGATAGAGACTAGCGCTTTTTTCCCCATCAAAAGAGGCACAGCCGCCGCCCGTTAATTCTTTTTCCATAGAACAAGGATTATCTTGGGACTTACTTCAACTATCTTAACCTGAACATAATTGAATTCATATCCATTCACATCATTTCACATCCATTCACATCATTTCACATCCATTCACATCATGTCACATCATTTCAGCTCCATTCACATCCATTCTACCTAAATGAATCATTTCCATAATTCATCTAGAATTTTGTGCATAACCTTCTTTATTTTTCAAGCAAATGAATAATGCTCAAAACTCCACTCTTAACATAAAATTTATTTTGCATAAATTCATTATCTAATGATATCAATTTTACCATAACTTTTTCGTATTTTCTATGAAATGATAATGAATAAAATTCCACTTTTAGAATAAAAATTATTATGCATAAATTCATTTTCTAACGCTATAAATTTTGCCATAGCTTCCCCACATTTTCTATAAATTGAGAATGCTTAAACCTCCACTTTTAGTATAAAAATTAATTATACATAAATTTCATTTTTTCAATAATAATTGTTTTCTCGCATTTTCTATGAAATGAGAATGCCCAAAAGTTCACTTTTAATATAAAAATTAGTTCAAATCCAAATCTTGGTGTCAAGGATTTGGATTGAATTAGGGTTTTACAATTCTGTAGAAAACGATCAAATGCCCCAAAAATGTAATTATATCAATCCAAATGCAATGAAAGAAGTGAAAATTGCACTCAATCCAAATGAAAGAAAGGAACATCTAGGTTAGCCTAATTAACTTGGATTAGAAAAAGCTTGAGAGATTAGCACTAAGGAATATGGAAGGTAAAATGTAATGATAGTCCAAGATTCAAAAGGTACCATAGTCTTAGAACACATGCCTTTTGTAGTGTCATTACCCATGTGCCCTAATCCCACATATAAATGACCCTAAGCTCATATGCATGTACATCTTAAGAACACTTTGTTACAAACCATCCCCTCCTAACATGATTTGGTCGTTGAAATAGAAGGGTAGTCGTGTATGAAAATACACATATATCTCGGGGGGGTGAAGGCATGGTTCCATGGAAGAGGCTATTTACAAAAGACCAAAAAAAAAATCAAACATATGTATGCATCCAAGTGTAGAAATGAAGAACACGGTACCATAGACGGTGTAGAGGCCTCCCAGATCAAATGAAAAAACGGACTCACATGATCAAGGACATAGATCTCGTGCCACCCAACTCGAAAGGGTATGTCTTATCTCCCCACTCCTGGACTGTGCGGCCACCCGGGTCAAAGGTGAAGTGATGCGATTCATTTTTTCATTGATAAAAAATTTGCTATAGTTTTTTCGCATTTTCTATGAAATGAGAATGCCCAAAAGTTCACTTTTAATATAAAGTTAGTTCAAATCCAAATCTTGGTGTCAAGGATTTGGATTGAATTAGGGTTTTACAATTCTGTAGAAAACAATCAAATGCCCCAAAAATGTAATTATAGCAATCCAAATGCAATGAAAGAAGTGAAAATTGCACTCAATCCAAATGAAAGAAAGGAACATCTAGGTTAGCTTAATTAAGTTGGATTAGGAAAAGCTTGAGAGATTAGCACCAAGGAATGGGGAAAGTAAAATGAAATGATAGTCCAAGATTCAAAAGGTACCATAGTCTTAGAACACATGCCTTTTATAGTGTCATTGCCCATGTTCCCTAATCCCACATGTATATGACCCTAAGCCTATATGCATGTGCATCTTAAGAACACTTTGTTACAAACCATCCCCTCCTAACATGATTTCGTCCTTGAAATCTAAGGGTGGTCGTGCATGAAAATACACATATATCTCGGGGGGTTGAAGGCATGGCTCCATGGAAGAGGCTATATACAAAAGACAAAAACAAACATATGTATGCATCCAAGTGTAGAAATGAAGAACACGGTACCATAGACAGTGTAGAGCACTCCCAGATGGAATGAAAAAACGAACTCACATGATCAAGGACATAGATCTCGTGTCACCCGAGTCAAAAGGGTATGTCGTATCTCCCCACTCCAGGAATGTGCGGCCACCTAGGTCAAACGTGAAGTGATGCTGCCCCATTGTCAAAAATTGATCTCGATGCCCACATTGAATAGAAAGGTTAGCGGACTCCCATCCATGATGAGGCTAGATAAACTCCTACCTTGATCAAAAGGAAATCCAAGGTACTCTGAATCAAAGACAGTGGTTCAGATGATCTAGTGCGAATAAAGAGGCTAAGGAACCACTGTTGATGATGAAGATAGTAATGTACCCTCTAGGATCAATCGAATGGAAAGGTCAGTGGAGTTCTATCCATGATGAGGCTAGATGATATCCTGCCTGGATCAAAAGAAAATCCAAGGCACTCTGAATCAAAGACAATGGTCCCGTGATGATTTGGTGTGAACCAATGCCATCATCCACTAAAGCACCACTCAAAGAATTGAAGGCATGATCCACTTTGTCAATGTGAGTAAAAGCACGATCCGAACCATGCACTATATCCTCAATGTGAGATCCCTGCCACCTCTGTGCATCGAACTCTAGAGTGCTGGCAGCGGAAGTAGCAACCTTGCATGCAGGTTAGAGTTTCCCACTTGGGGCCTCGCCCATGAATGTCTGGACAAGAGACTAATCCAGCGGCTCTTCCAAAATCGAACCCGAAAAAAACTTTCCTCACCTAAAAAGCATAGGCAATTCCTCTAGGGAAAATCTTCTAACGTAGTCAACAGCCTTAACTATCCTTTGTATTCCGACCGACCCCGTGGATCACATGGTAGAAACAAAGGAGGAACTTGCGCTTGTTGGTTCATAGAGACCAACACTTTTTTCCCCATCAAAAGAGGCACAGCCGTTGATTCTTTTTCCATAGAACAAGGATTATCCTGGGACTTACTTCAACTATCGTAACTTGAACAAAATTGAATTTTATTATTAATTATAGGAATCCATTAGTCCAGCCTAACCCCATCCAATCCCATGGGTTAGCCAACCACTGTATTGATAGGATCCATTATAAAAATTTAGTTATGTTTTGGGTGGTTGGCTAACCCATCCAATCCCATGGGTTAGCCAACCACCCAACCACTGTATTGATAGGATCCATTATAAAAATTTAGGTATGTTTTGTCCCAGGTACCAGGGAAAGGAGTTCCTAGGCCCCCTAGCCGGCACTCATGCAAAAATTAAAAAGACACGCCACTTACACACCCAATATGAAATGGCCTTTTTTTAAATTCAACTATTTCAAAAACAGAATTGCAATAAAACCACAATGTTTCCATCATAATCCTCAGTATTCCAATTCCATGGTCCAAATTCCAGTCATTCCTTCCTCAGCGTACCTATGGCATCATCGGCAACCAAAATGCTCACCACCTAGTCAATCCCTCTAGGCTCACCTAGTACTTCAGTTAGGGGCCTTTTTAATAGTTCCTAGCTCATAGTCAAGATTTTTCCATAAGATCCATATGGACTCTCCGTTGAAGATCAGCTAGATCAACCAACGAGATCTATTTATCAAAAGAGCCACGAACTCATCCGTTTTGAAGACCAGCAAGGCCAATCAACCATATTCATGCCCGTGTTCAGAAAACAACTCCAACTCATTTTCTTCCTCGATGCACGCATGGGTATTTTGGGCGACCCAGAGCCCGAGAACCGTATGGTCAGCACCCTCTAGGTTCCTTCACAGGTCACCTAGCACTTCACTCCTTGGTCCCTCATCCATCGTACCGAAAGCTTACCATTTTTAATGGAACCGAGAGACTGGTCAAGACCTCGGCCGACCTTGCCATGCCAGATGTCCTTCATTGACTCTCTCCGTCAGCTATTGCAACTATTCACTTAGGTCACCCACGACTCCATTCCACAAGATAGTCAAAATGTTTCACCAGCATTATTGACATAGTCAAAATGTTTTACCAGCATTATTGACATAAAATAATCTTTTAAAAAAATAAGTTTCACACAATTACAGTTCCAACAAAATTCCCATCTTTCCTTATCATTACACATTCTTTCATTTCATTCCTCATCATTTCTCATCGTCCCATATCATTTCTCATCATTCCATATCATTTCTCATTATCCCACATCAATTTACATCCAATCACATCACTCCCACATCAACTCACATCCAATCATATCATCTCACATCAATTCACATCCAATCACATCATTCCCACATTAACTCACATCCAATCACATCACTCCCACATCAACTCACATCCAATCACATCATTCCCACATCAACTCACATCCAGTCACATCATCTCACATCCAATCGCATCATTTTCACATCAACTCACATCCAATCACATCATCTCACATCAACTCACATCTAATCACATCATTTCCATATCAAATCACATCATTTTCACATCAACTCTTATCCAATCACATTATCTCACATCAATTCACATCCAATCACATCATCCCACATCATTTCCCCATCAATCCACATCTATTCACATCTTTCCACATCAATCCACATCTAATCACATCAAATCCACATCTAAATAAATCATCTCACATCAATCCACATCCAATCACATCATTCCCACATCAACTCACATCCAATCACATCAATTCATATCTAATCACATCATTCCCACATCAATCCACATCAATACATCCATTCACATCATTTCTCATCCATTCACATCTATTCACTTCATTTCTCATCTATTCACATAATTTCACATCCATTTACATCCATTCACATCATTTCTCATCTATTTACATCCATTCACATCATTTCACATCATTTCATGTCTATTCACATCATTTCTCATCCATTCAATCCATTCACATCAGTTCAGATCATTTCACGTCCATTCACATCATTTCACATCCATTCACATCATTTCACGTCCATTCACATCCATTCTTTTTAAATGAATCATAACCTTCTTTATTTTTCAAGCAAATGAATAATGCTCAAAACTCCACTTTTAACATAAAATTTATTTTGCATAAATTCATTATCTAATTATATCAATTTTACCATAACTTTTCTGTATTTTCTATGAAATGATAATGATTAAAATTCTAAGGCTATAAATTTGGCTATAGCTTCCCCACATTTTCTATAAATTGAGAATGCTTAATCTCCACTTTTAGTATAAAAATTATTTATACATAAAATTCATTTTTTCATTGATAAAAATTTTGCCATAGTTTTCCCGCATTTTCTATGAAATGAGAATGCCCAAAAAATCACTTTTAATATAAAAATTAGTTCAAATCCAAATCTTGGTGTCAAGGATTTGGATTGAATTAGGGTTTTACAATTCTATAGAAAACGATCAAATGCCCCAAAAATGTAATTATATCAATCCAAATGCAATGAAAGAAGTGAAAATTGCACTCAATCCAAATGAAAGAAAGGAACATCTAGGGTAGCCTAATTAACTTGGATTAGGAAAAGCTTGAGAGATTCGCACTAAGGAATATGAAAAGTAAAATGTAATGATAGTCCAAGATTCAAAAGGTACCATAGTCTTAGAACACATGCCTTTTATAGTGTCGTTGCCCATGTGCTCTAATCCCACATGTAAATGACCCTAAGCCCATATGCGTGTGCATCTTAAGAACACTTTGTTACAAACCATCCCCTCTTTACATGATTTTGTCCTTAAAATCTAAGGGTGGTCATGCATGAAAATACACATATATCCCGGGGGGGGTGAAGGCATGGCTCCATGGAAGAGGCTATATACAAAAGACAAAAAAAAAAATCAAACATATGTATGCATCCAAGTGTAGAAATGAAGAACACGGTACCATAGACGGTATAGAGGCCTCTTAGATCAAATGAAAAAAATAACTCACATGATCAAGGACATAGATCTCGTGCCACCCAAGTTGAAAGGGTATATCGTATCTCCCCACTCCAAGAATGTGTAGCCACCTGGGTCAAACGTGAAGTGATGCTGCCCCATTGTCAAAAAGTGATCTCGATGCCCAGATTGAATAGAAAGGTCACCCCCCACCGATCTCATGAGGCTAGATAAGCTCTTGCCTAATAGTTCCTAGCTCAGGAGTATAATCAAGATTTTTCGATAAAATTTATATGGACTCTCCGTTGAAGATCAACTAGATCAACCAACAAGATCCATTTATCAAAAGAGCCATAAACTCATCCGTTTTAAAGACCAGCAAGGCCAATCAACCATATCCATGCTTGTGTTCAGAAAACAACTCCAACTCATTTTCTTCCTCGACACATGCATGGGTATCTTGGGCGACCTTGAGCCCGAGAAGCGTATGGTCAGCACCCTCTAGGTTCCTTCACAGGTCACCTAGCGTTTCACTCATAGGCCGCTTCCTTGGTACCTCATCCATTGTACCGAAAGCTCACCATTTTTAATCGAACCAAGAGACTGGTCAAGACCTCGGCCGACCTTGTCACGCGAGATGTCCTTCATTAACTCTCTCTGTCAGGCTGTTGCATCTATTTCACCACCACGACCTCATTCCACAAGATAGTCGAAATGTTTCACTAGCATTATTGACATAAAACAATCTTTTAAAAAAAACAAGTTTCACATACAATTACATTTCCAACAAAATTCTCATCTTTCCTTGACATTACACATTCTTTCATATCATTCCTCATCATTTCTCAATGTCCCATATCATTTCTCATCATTCCATATCATTTCTCATTATCCCCATATCAATTTATATCCAATCACATCACTCCCACATCAACTCACATCCAATCACATCATCTCACATTAATTCACATCCAATCACATCATTCCCACATTAACTCACATCCAATCACATCATATTACATCAATTCACATCATTTTCACATCAACTCACATCCAATCACATCATCTCTTATCAATTCACATCCAATCACATCATTCCCACATCAAATCACATCCAATCACATCATCTCACATCCAATCACATAATTCCCACATCAACTCACATCCAATCACATCATCTCATATCAATTCACATCCAATCACATCAATCCACATCTAATCACATCATTCCCCCATCAATCCACATCTATTCACATCTTTCCACATCAATCCACATCTAATCACATCATTCCCACATCAATCCACATCATCTCACATCATCTCACATCAATCCACATCCAATCACATCATTTCCACATCACATCCAATCACATCAATTCACATCTAATCACATCATTCCCACATCAATCCACATCAATACATCCATTCACATCATTTCTCATCCATTCACATCCATTCACATAATTTCACATCTATTCACATCATTTCACATCCATTCACATCCATTCACATCATTTCACGTCCCTTCACATAATTTCTCATCATTCACATCATTTTAAATCATTTCACGTCCATTCACATCATTTCATCCATTCAATCCATTCACATCATTTCACATCCATTCACATCATTTCACATCCATTCACATCCATTCTATCTAAATGAATCATTTCCATAACTCATCTAGAATTTTGTGCATAACCTTCTTTATTTTTCAAGCGAGTTCTATTGTTGATGAGGCTAGATGATGTCCTGCTTGGATCAAAAGAAAATTCAAGGCACTCTGAATCAAAGACAATGGTCCCGTGATGATTTGGTGTGAATGGAGAGACCAAGGAAACACCTTTGATGATGAAGATAGTCGTGTACCCTCCTCCAGGATCAAACAAATAGGTAATTGAGGTCACTGGTTGTGACATTTGAGTGTACGACAATACCGCTGTAGAAAATACAGCAGTTTGTCCAGGACAAACCAGAGTGCTGTTTCTGGTAAATTTGTGTGTCTGGCAAGATGTCAAATGATGGCATAAACCAGATTGTTGCTGAGAAGCTTGATAAGAACAACTTCCAAGCTTGGAGGTTCATGCTGACAAATTTCCTGATGGGAAAGGGCTACTGGGACTATATAGAAGGTGAGCATGAAGAGGCACCGGAGATACCGGACATCAATCTGACTACTGTAGATGTGAAAGAGTTCAAGGATTGGAACCAAGGAGCCAGAAAAGTTATGTATTGGCTCTCTATCAGTATACATGACACCATGATTGGGCACATTCAGGATGCCAAGTCCCCCAAGGAGGCGTGGGACACCTTGGTAAAACTCTATGAAACAAATACTAAGGCACGAAAGATACAGTTGAAGAATGAACTTCATACTGTGGAGAAAAAGAGTATGTCTGTGAATGACTATGCATTGAAGATAAAGGGTATTATGGAATCCCTTGCATCTATTGGTGTTTCAGTAGATGATGATGACAAGGTGGAAGTCTGACTACGTGGTCTCAGGCCACAATACAAGGCTCGGGAAAACATTTTCAATTTCACAGATTTGGTATCTATGTTGATTATAGAAGAGAAGAGCTTGGGTGAAGACCAACAGTCTTCACAAAACAAAAACAGTTCAGAGCAACAGGCCTTCTACAGAAATTCAAGAAGAGGACGAGGTAGAGGAGGCCATGGACGCGATCAAGGAGGTGGCCGAACAGGTAATCAGAATTATGGCTAGTAGCAACAACAACAACAGTCCCAGAATTTACAACAACAACAACAACACGCAGGTGGAAGAGGCCAATTCAGAGGCAAGGGGAGTCAAAGAGATCGTGGAAATTGGTAAAGGTAGCATAATGATAACGTGGATGCTTTTATTGTGGTAAGCCTGGATATGTGCAGGCAGATTGTTATAAGAAGCAGGCTAACATGCAAAATAGAAAATTGTAGCAAAACAACTATGCATCCTCGAGCAGAAACAATGAGGATAATGAAAGGTTATTTGTTATGCAGCATGTCGTGAATGCCATGTCTGAAAATGTTGAAGCAGCACATAAAGATGATGTATGGTATGTTGATTTAGGTGCTTCAAACCACATGACAAGTCATGGGGAGTGGTTCAAGGAGATGAAAAACCTTGAAAGACCAGGTTTTGTGGAAACAGGGAATGACACTGCTCATCCAATTGCCCATGTTGGAGATGTGCCATTGTCTATGCAGGATGGCAAAGTGAAGTACCTTGCAGATGTACTTCATGTTCCGAACATAACAAAGAATCTGGTTTCAGTTGGCTAGATGATGAGCAGGGTTTGCAGGTTCGGTTAACTCTGATGATTGTTATGTTGAAGACTTTAAAGACAAGTGCAGGTTGGTTGCAAAAGGCAACAAAGTGGGCAGAATGTTTACATTGAATGTAAACATGCCTGAAGTGAGTGCTGCGATGTTTGCAAATGGTTCAGGAATTGTTGCAAACACAGACATTTGGCATAAAAGAATTGGACATGTGAATGTGCAGAGAATGAAGTCTATGTAGACTAAAGGAATTATGACAGGGCTGCCAAAGTTTAAAGTTAAAGATATGCAGAGAACATGTGAAGCATGCCAATTTAGAAAGCAAACAAAGCATGTATTTTCACGTAACAAAAATGTGAGCAGAAATGCACTAGATGTTGTGCATTCAGATGTATGGGGTCCTACGAAGACCATGTCTATAGGAGGCTGTAGGTATTATGTGACATTTATTGATGACCACACAAGGAAAGTGTGGATATACTTCATGAAGGAGAAGAGTGAGGTGTTCACTCATTTTCAGAATTTTAGAGTTATGGTTGAAAAGCAATCAGGGAAATATGTAAAGTGCCTAAGGTCAGATGGAGGGGGAGAGTACTTCTCCAATGAGTTCTCTGAATTTTTGAAGAAGAATGGTATTCAGAGACAGTTTACATGCAGGTACACTCCGTAGCAAAATGGAGTTGCTGAGCAAAAAAATAGGCACATTTCTGAGATTGCGCGAGCATTGATGGAAGAGAAGAATATGCCGCATAGCTATTGGCCTAAGACTATTTCTACAGCAGTTTACATCATGAACAGGACTCCAACTGCAACCATACATGATGTAACTCCATAGGAGAGGTTTACTGGCAGAAAACCTGATTTGTCTCATCTGAAAGTCTTTGGATGCATTGCATATGTGCATGTGCCAGATGAGCTGAGAACTAAGCTGGATCCAAAAGCAAAAAAATCTGTGTTTATTGGATACTCCCTTGAGCAAAAGGGATATAGGTGTTATAACCCTACTACACGTGAGTTGAGGGTAAGCAGGGATGTTGTCTTTGATGAGATGAGCAGCTGGTATGCTGCTGAAAAAGAAGCTGTTGGGGCTGATGTGAGTGGAAATATGGTTGCACAGAATACAAGTCAATAATCACAGTCTTTGAGTGGACCAGGAGAGTCCTCATCTAGTGGTTCAGTTTTGATAGACCATGGAGTGGCAGGCTGCATCATAATACCAGTCTTACAAATGTGATTAGTACATCATGTAAAGGAAAAGAGAAAGTGGTTGAGCCCCTTACTATGCTTGACATTTCTGCACGACATTCTCATGTTGATGGAGAGTCTAGTGGCTCAGAGATGAGCCTTGATAAGGAGCTTTGGATACCAGCTCTATGAGAACACGTGGTATAAAGAAGGCTATGGAAGCCATGAATGCAAAGCTACGAAGGTCTGGGAGAGTGAAGAATCCTGTGTAGAGGTTTACCTATGATGGTTATGTGGCACATCACTATGCATACATGGCAAAGGTTGTGCAGGTTGTAGAGCCCACTTGCATTGATGAGGCTGTTGGAAATATGTGTTGGGAGAAAGCTATGGATGAGGAGATGGATGCACTATATGGAAATGAGACTTGGGATATAGTGCGATTGCCTGAAGGCAAGAAGGCCATTGGATGCAAGTGGGTGTACAAAGTAAAACATAACAGTGATGGAAGCATAAGCAGGTACAAGGCTAGATTGGTAGCCAAAGGATATGCACAGACATATGGCATTGATTATGAGGAAACTTTCAGCCTAGTTGCCAAGATGGCAACAATGAGAGTTGTGATAGCAGTGGCTGCGTCAAAGAAATGGTCTTTACATCAGATGGATGTAAAGAATGCATTCTTGCATGGGGATTTGCAGGAAGAGGTGTATATGTTGTAGCCACTTGGTTATGAGGATGTGAGTCACCCCAAGCATGTTTGCAGGTTGAAGAAAGCCTTGTGTGGCTTAAAACAAGCACCAAGAGCATGGTCTGACAAGATTTCTAAAAATCTTATCACTATTAGCTTTCATGTAGCCAATGCAGATTTCTCGCTGTATGTGAGACACAGTCATAGAGGGGTTGTGCTTGTTGTCATCTATGTAGATGACTTGATCATTACAGGGGACCATGATGCAAAGATCTTTGATGTAAAGATCTTACTTCGATAGAAGTTTGAGATGAAGGATCTGGGGGAGCTCAGATATTTCTTGGGCATTGAGGTGATTAGGTCACCACATGGTATTGGATTACTGCAGAGACAGTATGGCTTGGACATGCTGTCCAAGTATAGTATGATAGGCTATAAGCCTATCTCAGTGCCATTGGATCAGAATAGCAAGTTGAGTGTAGATTCAGAAGAGATTTTGGAGGATCCTACTATGTATAGGCGCATAGTAGGAAGCTTGATCTACATGATGATCACCAGGCCAGATTTGAGTTATGCTATTGGGTTGGTGAGTTAGTTTATGTAGGTTCCTCGAAAGCCGCATTTGGATGCATTGAGATGCATACTGAGGTATGTGAGGTCTACTTTGCATTGTGGACTTTTTTATGAAACTGGGATAGAGATATGTGTACATGGGTACACAGATACTGATTGGGCTGGTAGTATCTCAGATAGAAGATCTACTAGTGGCTTCATGTTTTCTTTGGGGAGTGCTGCTGTGACTTGGAGCAGCAAGAAGCAGCCTACGGTTGCTCTATCTAGTTATAGAGGCCGAGTACAGAGGTGCTGCTATGGCAGTATGTGAGGTAGCTTGGTTGAGAAAGCTACTTGCACATTTTGGGTCTATCAGTGGATAGACAAGTTGTCATTTTCTATGACAACATTAGCAGTATACAGTTGGCCAATAACCTAGTTTTTCATGCACGTACGAAGCATATAGAGGTCCACTACCATTTTGTCAGAGAGAAGGTCTTGGCAGGAGATGTTGACCTTGTTTATGTCAGCACACAGGATCAGGTAGCTGACATCTTCACCAAAGCATTGGGTACAGAGAAGCTCCGCAGATTCAGGGCTTCCCTTGGTGTACATGAGATGGAGTTGAGCTCGAGGGGGAGTGTTGAGATATCGAGCTCATCTAGTGAGGCGGTGGACACTGATGACCCGCCTGGGGGATAGACCCCACACTCACACCACTGGCATGGTTGGTGAGAGCATGGGTGATATGCGGCCAGTGGAATGACAAGCTCATAGCCATTCTGGCATAGTTATAGCGCCAGCTCATTTAGTTGGATTCACACTATAGAGAACCCTAGTATGTATTTGGTTGAGTACCTTTTCATATTGTGTGTACTCTTATCTTTGTATATGGTGTGTTGAGTGTGGAGTGAAGAAAAAGAAGATTTTCAGCCTCTCACCTTGTGTGCTCTCTTTTCGGGTTTTGTGAGTTTGTGTGTGTGCTTGCAAGAGCTCAAGCTCTCTTCTCCGCTGCATCTTTGAGAGAGAGAGAGAGAGAGAGAGAGAGAGAGAGTTGTCAAGAAAAGCTCGCTCCAAACTCACTCACTCCAATAGAGTGAGTCAATTCATCAACATGAGTGTGAGACCCCTACCCCTACCCCTACCCCTCTCTTGACACAATAATCTCGTAGCAAAAACTACACTAAGGGTGAAGTGACTCACTCAAAGCCTTATATCACAATGTCCTAATTCTCAAAAATTCATAGGAGAGAACACTTAAGCTTTGGAAGATAGAGTGAGTCAATTCATCAACATGAGTGTGAGACCCCTACCCCTTTATTGACACAATAATCTCGTAGCAAAAACTACACTAAGGGTGAAGTGACTCACTCAAAGCCTTATATCACAATGTCCTAATTCTCGAAAATTCATAGGAGAGAACACTTAAGCTTTGGAAGATAGAGAGAAGGAGAGGAGAATGCAAGGGTCTTAGTGGTTTAAACCTCAAGCAACTCTTAGTAGAGTAACACTCATGTGTGGAGAGCTAGGGTCCTCAACCTTGGCTCCTTTATTGTCATCATCATGAAGAAGGTTTGCAAATAGATGGGAAGCAAAGAGAGAGAGCTGCGGAGGAAAGCTCAACCTCTACTTTTTGATGCCACAATGAGTAAAAGTATGATAGAGTAGACAAGAGAGGGAGAGAGGGAGAAGAGAGAATACATCAACACTATCACTTACCCACACAATCCCTATGCGTGAATGCAATAAAGAAGAAGAAAAAACATTCAAGCAACTTCAAAATGACAAGAGGAAGAAGAATCAAACTCTATTGAGAGAATGGGATTATGTGTTTTCTTATTAGGTAAAATGTCTTATATATAGTACTTATTCATACAATGTTCAACCGGCACAAGTAATGTCCAAGGGCCCAATGAGCTATTCTATGCTAATTTCCTACTCTAAATGTACATCATCGGCAATACACAAGTTGTAAGCTCGTTGTTTGACTATTTTCTTGCATTACACTAGTCATAAATGCTCAAAGATTTCCCATAATCATTTTATATGAAGCACATTGCACAATGCTAAAATATGGTTTGAGGAAGTTACTGTGTATTTTGGATTAATGTTAGCCAATGTGGTTAACATAACCCCTTATTAGCCAATGTTAGCCAATGTGGTTGACATAACACCTTTTGGATTAATGTTAGCCAATGTGGTTGACATGACCCCCTCCATAATCATGGTTCCATTCTCATATTTCATAGTGAAGCTCTGTGGGAGGCTAGTGGTAGAAGCCACTAAAGTTTTAGTACAGATCAAAGTGAGACTTCGTGTCCTAGGGGTGGTGGTTTGATAGAAGGCTTTGTAGGTAGTTTTGAACTTATCTTTGAAAGTGAGGATATGGCATCCTTTTATCCACTATAGACGAGTATTTGGTGAAGTGTGGGACCCTTGTTGATGTTGAAGGCCATGCCCTATTGACCTTCATCAAAGGCGTGCTAGTTGGGAAATTTCACCAAAAGGACAATGATAAGTATGAAAAAGTGGATGGTGGCAACCATATCCGGGTCTAGCATAGCATTGTAGTCCTGGGTAAACTTGTGCATGGTGCAAAACATCCATTCGTCATGTATGGTCGAGATGAAGAAATCCATGGGAAGCTAAACTATATCTTATGATTCTTTTCCAACTCCTACTTGAAGAGGTCCCAAGCCCATCATCTACGTTCTATTAAGAAATAAAGGGGACTAATCTTGATATACCTCAAGGCATAGCACTACTCTTGCTAACACTTGGCTTTGAAAAGGTATGGGCACTACTACATATGTTGCTCTCCCATGATATCGTGCATGGTTGGGGTTGTACTAGCTTGTGGTCATTATATCCCCCTTGGTCCCTCTTTTGTGATGTGGTTTGGACCATTGATTGAACTTCTATTATAGATAAAACTTGATAAGGCTTATGTTGAGGCAATTAGTGATCCTGTTTTAGTGTTGGGTAGGGTCCGAGCATTGCCCCACTAGTCCAGTACTTGTAGGACTTTGTCAATGTCAATCCAATCAAGAGAATCACGTCAAGGGAGGTGCATCTGCTACTATTCTTTGACGGGGGATTCTAAAATCACCTTCTTCTAAGACATGTGGTGGGAGAAAGGGGTGGTTGGCTTGCAAGATCGAGTCCATTGAGGATGTCCCCGAGAGAGATTGGTGGTGGGGGATGGTTTGAGAGATTGAGACCTTGGTGAGTCCATTGAGGATGTCCCCGAGGGAGATTGGTGGTGGGGGACAGCTTGGGAGATGGGGGGGGTTATAGGGGTTCTAGATATGTAGGTTGAGAAAGGCAAGGATGAGTGGCATGTGGTAAGCTGAAGATGAGGAGAGGGGGAGATGATGTGGAGGGTTGGTCTAGGGGGAAGGGGGTTAAGGCATATTTCTTCTTACCTTTTTGCGGCAGATCCTAAAGCAGGTGTAGTGGAAGAGGGGCCTCCGGATGTTAAGGACCTTGGGAAGCTATGCTGGGACCATTTGTGTTCCTGTTGGGTGCCTTTGGACAAATCTTTGCTGCCAAATGCATCATCATCATCTTTGTCCTTGGCAGTGTCTATTGTGTCCTCTCTCTCATCCTTGACTTGAGTGCTAGCTTCATGGACTGATAAACTTGAGGTCCTCCCTATATTCTTTGTCAAATATTGCATGGGCATAAGCCACATGGATATTATTGAAAAGATAGTGCTTTTGTTGGTACGCATCAATTGCAATTTCTTGTAGATTTGATGGTATAATAAAAGGCAATGCTGGGCCTCTATAGTGAAATGGCAATGGATTGCCCTACTGATAATGTCGATGGAGGTGGGATACAAGTAAAACTCAACAAAGAGGTCACATTGAAGTCTCCCTCATCGAAGTAGTTGAAGAAGGTGAGGACTCTCCCCACTAGGATTGGAGATTGAGGTAGAGGGCGTGGTGAGGGAAGCAAAAAATGGTGGAGGGCGCAATAAGGGAGATGGTATTTTGGAGGAAGAGCATGGCGAAGGTAGGAGGTGTGTAAAGGGACTAGTTGTCCCAGTCTATTTGTTGGCATCAAATTGTGCCCCATCCATGCTCGTTCAAGAATCACTTCTTCACGCATGGTACCTACAAGCATAACATAGAACTTTCCTTTCAAGTGATTATTTCCAATATAAAATATAGTAGTGATGGATCCTATCAACAACGAGGTTTTGACTGTGTCTACTCCAACTCTTGTTTTTGCAGGCGTCAACAATGGTTGTTGGAGTGTACACCAAGTTGCGTGGGACATTAGGTATGGTAGTGTGAGCATGTTCTCTTGGCCAATATTTGTGGTCATGCCTAGCCAAAGTCTAGCGGGCCAGTCCTCCTTTTCTAGGTCAACAACGTGGGCCATGTTAACTGAAATGTGGCAGTACTGTAACTTTTATTATCTAGCCTTACAGTCTTGTTGGGCTGTCTCACATTGCAAACCATCTCTCTAACACTTTAACTCTCTTAACTTCCCTCTCTTTAACTCTCTTTAATTCTTACTCTCTCTAACATAGGTTCTGTTATTTTCTCCTATTTCTTTTGATGAATAGTAGCGTTGAAGTTTGCGACCATTGAAGAATCCTTGCATTTTGACGTGTTTTAATCTGTGCAGATCCCTGCATGGTGAGTTTGCACACAAGGAACGATCCCATATCTTTATAT
Organism: Cibotium barometz; assembly: GCF_041138505.1. NCBI lineage: Eukaryota > Viridiplantae > Streptophyta > Polypodiopsida > Cyatheales > Cibotiaceae > Cibotium > Cibotium barometz. Next base: position 21,425,571 of record NC_141078.1, read on the forward strand.
TTTAGCTTGTTCTTTTGGCTTTTGTGTTGTACATGAGAACCACGTCCTCGACTCTATATCTTTATCTTTGAGCTTTTCATCGAACCATTTCTTGCGCCTCAACTTTTCGACTATCATTCTAGTGTGTATATATATATATATATATATATATATATATATTATATAGATATATATAGATAGATAGAGAGAGAGAGAGAGAGAGAGAGAGAGAGAGAGAGAGAGAGAGAGAGAGAGAGATTTAGACATGTGTGTGTGTGTGTGTAAACCAATTTAAAATAATTGTATATCTTATTATTACCAATACACACAGACGTGTGTGTGTGTGTGCGTGTGTGTGTGTGTAAACCAATTTAAAATAATTGTATATCTTATTATTACCAATACACACACACACACACACATGTCTAAATGAATCTCTCTCTTTCTCTCTCTCTTTATATATATATATATATATATATATATATATATATATACATACATACATACATACATACATATATATATATATATATATATATATATATATATGTATGTATGTATGTATGTATGTATGTATGTATGTATTTATGTAAGTATGTATGTATGTATGTAAACATACATGCCAATTTACAATTATATATATTATTCTAGTCAAATATAGTTTTATAAAACTTAATTGGTGTAATTTACACTATCATATATCGGATTTACAGGTACTCGTCTAAAGGTTTCACTTAAAAGTTTTTTATATTATCACACCATTGGTGAACCTTTTAACTGACATTTAGGCTTGTTTCCATATAAAACCTACGTGGTAGTTATGAAACGATTGGCCATTTACTACACTATTATGCACACATGTGCCTGTGTCTTTCTATTTTTCTAAAGCGCCGCGCCCTCCCCTTCTTTTGTTGATGCCAAAGCAAATTTTCTCCAAATTATTCATTCGATACGTTGTATGCATATACTTTAATACTCTTGAATTCCTAGCATAGTAAAGGATGACCTCACAACTCTCTCTGCATAAACTCATGCAGTTAACTTAACATATTAACTAGATATTTCATTGAAGATCGTTCCTTGGCTTGATGGCTTGGCCTCTACACTGAACTTTGTTTCTTCTTATGCTTAACGATGTCACCTACACGAACACCTTTGTCCAGATCTTCCATGGCGAGTCCACAAACTCAGGTAGAGTGCACTAAGGGCCTCTACTTAGTACTGTAATGGTACATTTTTTGGTTTTCTGAAGGTGATATCTAGATAGTTGTCTGTTGGTTTTGTGATTACCTAAATGCACAAGTTTTGGATGCCTTGATGTTGGGTGGTTGGTTTCTTGGTAATCTTGGACTTACTTTATAAGCAAAGTACCTACACATTGGTTGGCACACTAAAGTACATGTTTGGTTAATCAACCATCTTCAGATGGTTAATCTACTATCCTAATATGTTTAATGAAATTGAGTTTAATATGGAAATTAAATCATACACTCAACTTGATAAAATTCATATGTTTTTTAATAAGGTTATAGTACATAATGGATGAGGAACTTGGACATTTAATAATTGTTACAAAAATTGATGTGGTGAGTACAGCCAAGTTTATAACACATTATTGATATGCACCTAATACATTTGGGTTTCATGTTTGTTTTTTCTAAGATTCTGTCCAAAAAAAAATTTAGCCTTTACTTAGTACTGCAAGGCTACATGTTTTGGTTTCTCTGGCATTTGTAGTAGATTGTCTCCAAGCGTATATCTTGAGTGCCATGCTTTTAAGATGTTGGTTTAGTAGTAAATTTAGGATTAGATTTTAACTCATTGATTACTATTTAGGTTTTCTTGGTGGCAGTGATTGGTTGCTTGTTGGTTAGGGGATTGTCTATACATATGCACACAATTAGGTTGCCATGGTATTATCATGGATGATTACTCACAATAATGAATGAGTTTTCATAATACAGTTCTTCAATTATTAAAAATTGATAATCTCAAATTTTACTTAAAGTTAAAATTTCAACTTATTAGTAATTGGTATGTTAAATTGAAATCTATACAGTACTAACCATAATATCACAATTCAGTATACTTGGGTGATTGACAAAATTCGTATTTTACTTAAAAGTTAAAATTACAACTTATTAGTAATTGGTAACGTTAAATTGAAATCTATACAATACTAACCATAATATCTCAATTCAGTATACTTGGGTGATTGATAAAATGATCACCTTATCTGTAAAAGCTTTTAAGATTAACTTTGCCCTGCAATATTATCAACTTGGATTTGAATATAGATGTGGTATATTGGGAAGTTACACTTAATTCTCTAATTTCAAGCTCATTTTAGTGGCTTCAAGTTACCTGATTACAATACTAAAACAGATGGATCACTTAACGGCAATAACTTAAACTTATGTTTAAAAATTGGGTAAATTTTAATTTAATTTCAATGATTAAGTTCACAATCTGTTGAACATTATTGTTTATGCATTCAGACTTTGTCTTTCAAGTACTAAAATGAACCAATAGGTTTTGATTTTCTAAAATCTGATTTAATTAGTGCTTTTCCACGCACTCTTGAATTCTAGAAATGTTTGGGCTTACTTGACCCTCCTTCCTGGGAGAGTTTCCTTTTTGCTACTAATTGACTAATTACTGAACATGTTTGAATTTTGTTCCCTCAGACATCTTACTGTGATTGCTTGAGTTTCATTTATAGCTATCTGATAGCTTTGGCAAAGTATTTTTTGTATTTGATTATGGAAATGTTCTTTTGGTGATATTACCTTTAACCTTGGAAATCTACCTTGTCATCACAGCTTCAGTTAATGACTGGTTATTTTTACTTAATAAATTTAGAAATAATCCTAATGAAGGGTTTGAAAAGTTTAAACAATTTCTTACCCTTATTCAAGGACTTGAAAATTTAGATGGGCAGTCTTTAAACGATGTAAAATCTAGGATTGATAAAATCCTTGAGACCCTTTAGAATCTATCGACTGACCCAGGTAGTAAGTTAAGTTAACAATCATTTGGTTTTAGTGTTGATTTTCTTTTGAAAATGGATGAAAATAATTCCCTTATTAGTGTTGATTTTCTTTTGAAAATGGATAAAAATAAGCTTGCTAGTTTTATTTCTGCTGTTGTCGAAACGCTGGAATTATGTAGGCGGAATGGTTTCTTTTAAATCATTATTTTACCTTTTTCCCCTTGTCCTCTAGTCGTGCAAGTTTGTTTGCCTGCATTAGTTGGATAAAGTCAAGCAAGCTTTCCTCATTTATTATCTCATTCATTTTAATACGCTACAAAAAGCTAAAATTCTGGCAAGTCCTCTCGGTCTTTTTTGAATCAGACTCTTACTAATACTCTCATTTCTAGCTTGTTTAATCACTCCTCAAGTTTCTAATAAGCGCACTACATTTTGGTTCTCCTTAATCATCATTTTCCTCTTTTGCTTTCTCACCATCAGGAAGAAAGTTTTATGGTTCTTCAATGATGAAGAAAGATGATATTCAATGTCTAATCGACTGGTCGTCTTCCTGATCTATAGATGGCGACAATGCATACACACTAATTTATTTATTTATTTAAAGCTCGAAACCAACCATTGTATAGGTTCTCTCTCTCTCTCTTTCTCTCTCTGTCTCTCTCTCTCACTCACTCACTCATTTCCCTCCTTAAGAAAGGCTCTTTTTTATTTTTCCCTTAAAACAATGTTTTAACAAAACAAAATTATCACTCACGCGCACACACACACACACACTTATCAATTTACACATTATGCTAGCACATAATGTAAATTTTGAAAACAAACACATACATGTTTCATGTACACACATATATGTATGTATATGTATATATATGTGTGTGTACATATGTATATATATATATATATATATATATATATATACACACACACACACACACACACACACACACATATATACATCCATGTCTATGCTTCCATCTACCATGTATTGATCTCTCCACCTTTCCTTCTACTAGCTCCATCATCCTAAACCCGTGGCCATGTTTTCAACATGGTATCAGAGCTAGGCTTCTACTGTTATCACCAACACCATAAACACCTTCTGCTCCTTGCGTTTTTTTCTTCTATAGCCCACCATATTTGTGTTTTCTTCTCATGCACAATTTATATTTTATGATTAGTTGTTCACCTTCACAAGATCTGCAAACCTATCACCTCACATATTCACGTGTTTTTAGCTCTCATAGGCACCCTCATGTGCTATGTTTCTCATCCAGGAGGCGCCTTCACATAGTCGTCATCTCTAGTGTGTAAAACTTGCTATTGCCCACCTTGCAGTCCTCCATATAAGCGTGCATTTTTATCTTGAGGTGTAACAAGCCCATCATATAGCAACCGCACCTCCACTAGCTCGTTGTCTTCCTATTGAAGCATTTTTACCAGCTCTAAAACACGCATATGTGCTACATTATGCCCGATTAATAGCTCCTAACAGCATGGCAGTCCATGTAGGTTCCTTCTCATATGCGTGAACTTGATGCAACCCCTATAATTACCCTTATTAGCTGCGTTTCAGACCTTCTTTTATCAACTCATCATATGATGCATTTTCATATATTTTGACCACTCTATAATCAATGTTTTATCTCATGAAGATTACCATGCATAACAACTAGCATACATTCAACGTTTTCTTCATTAAGAAGACCCTCACCTATGCTCCACAAGATGACATGAACCTGTAGCTTTATCAGTCCTTCATCAAAGGTCTTCTACAAAAGTTTTGAAGCATGGAGGCATACTTCATCAACATAATCTACAGCGTGAGCAGTAACTTTCTAATGGTTCTCTAATAAGAAGTTTAATGGATCATAAGCTTTTTTAGTGGTTTGCTTCCTTAAAGGAGGAGGCACATCCAACACAGAGGTGCTTCGACTTATGATGCTGAGACCACCACAAGGTCTACCTCCTATGCTTCTTTCATGAAGCTATGGGATCTTCTAGATTCAACACTATTGCATATCTCAAGGCATATGTGCTCGGCATTGACACTCACTTTTCGATACACATCTAACTCTCGATCATCTGCCGCCTTGGTCCATGAGCCTAAAAGGATGACCCAAGCATCCATTGCTCGGAAACCATTGAAAAAAGATCTTCATCAACATATGTTCAAGGGGGGATTCTTCCCCAACTTTAAATCTATTTTTTATTCTATGTTGAGTCAACGGTTCTTTGCCTCGGTTGTCCCCTAAATTTTAAAATTTTGTATATCTTTTGGGGTTTTTTGTAATGCCTTCATGCTATAAAAGTTAAAGATGTTTTTTCTTATTCTAGTTAGGAGTCAAGAAGGGGGAGTGACTAAGTAGTAATCTCAGCTTTGATCATAAATGGATTGAGGGAATAGTCATGGCATGAGAGGTGCACATGGCTAGTTCACCTCTCTACAATGATGTGATGGAGTTGGAGGGGTTGGTTGCTTCTTTTGCATGGGGATCTCACCACCTTTGCTCAGAAGGGGGTGTTGGAATTACCAGAGTCTTTGTGGTGTGAAAGTTCTTATAGTCTTGGTGTGAATACTTTACATGTGAACCACCTCTTAAGAAGTAAGACATTAAAAATAAGGGCACCACTGCCTATAAAAGCAAGGTCTTGGGTTGTCTCTCATTCTGGTAACAAGTAATTAGTATCTCTTGAGTTCTTATAATCTCTTTGTGTCTTGTGCTTGAGTACTTGCATCTATGTCTCTCTCTTCCACATCCATGTCTATGCTTCCATCCACCATGTCTTATCTCTCCACCTCTCATTTCACTCACTTCACCTGAACCTGTGTTCATGTTTCCAACATATATGTACACACACACACACACCCCAATTTATATATATTTACATTATCCTGAATATATATATATAATATACACACACATACCAATTTATTTATTTATTTAAATCTCAAATATAGGCTCTGCATGTGTGTGTGTGTGTGTGTGTGCAAGTTCCGACTCACTTGGTCGATCTGTGCGTGGATCTTTAAGCGAGGCACATGGTTGTCTTTGCATGGGTTAGTAGTAGGCGGGGGTCTCTTCTTTCTCTTCACGGGCGGGGGCTCTCTACACAGGTTGTCACATGCCCTCTCCTTTCTCTTCACATGTGGGGCACACGTCTCCTTCTCACGCTCGAGTGGGGCATGTCTCTTCTTTCTCTTCACATGCGGGGCACATATATCCTCCTCACGCTTGAGTGGGGCATGTCTCTCCTTTATCTTCAAGAGGCAGAGCATGCTCCCTCTCATGCTCCTGGGGAGAGCTGCCACATGGTCGAGCAGGCAATGGCTCGTGGGGGGCTAAAGTTGCCTTGTACATATGTGATGGAGATCTTTATCATTCTTTATTTTATGACAAGTGTGTGATGCTTTTGTGAGTGCTGAATATGATGAATGTCTTATGTTGATAGTTGCAATGTGGATAAAGAAAAGTTTGAAAAGCAAGTTATCCCCTTGCAACAAGAAGAGTAAGGAATGATCAAAGTACATGCTCCCATCTAAGCAAGTTAAAAAAAACAAAAAAATGAACTAGAGAAGTATTTCTTTGGGCATGTCTTAGCTTTTTTGAGCATTCCAAAGTCATTGAGTTTAAATTTATTCTAATCATGTTGTAAATTTATTCTAATCATGTTGTAAAAACTTAGCCTTTTACTTCTTGTGAGCACAATTTCTTTATTTTTAAAAGCACAACACTTTTGCATGTACCACCTCTCTCCCTCTCTCTTCTTGTTTTTCCCCCATGTCCTTCCATCCTCCTAAGCCTATCTTACCTAACTCTACATGAAATATTAAATTTCATAGGAGATTTCTTGAAAAAGTTTCTTCTTTGTTGTATGCTTCCATAGGGATAGGACACATCTTTTTTGGAGAAAAAGGAGTCAATATATTATTGATGCTTCGTGAAGGGCTTGAGCTTTTCACCTTTTCAATTGTGCTTGGCATTCACATATAAAAAGGGTGCTAACGTAGTGTGAAAGCCCCAAAGGCACACAAATCTGGACTTAAAAACAAGCTTTGATGCGTTTTCATGTGACAAAATTGGTAGCTTGTCTCTTGAAACCCAAATTCCATAAAAAAAAAGGGGGAAACAAACCTCCTTGCAAAAAAGAGAAATAAAATATATCCTTACAATTTGTGTGTGGTTTAGAAATACAATTTAACATTACGAATAATTGTGATCCTTGAACGTGAAAATAATAATTTTTGGCTTGGTGATGATTTCTGGTTATTCTAACCGCACACCCAACTAAATATTCTAAAATCAAAAGAAAAACGAAACGATATCTCTGCTAAGGAATCTCTAAAGAATAAAAGAAATGATATTATGAAGGAGCATTGGAAGGTAATATATATTTGGGCCTATAAGCAGGCTGTACAAGTGTGGCCAGTCTTCTCTTATATACTCTTCCCTCTTCCAAGTTCCAGCGCCACCACCCATCAAGCGTGACTGGGCTCCGCTGTCTCGCCAGTTACAGTGAGTGCCGCAAGACTCTAGACTTTCCTTGCTAGATCGTGAAGAGTTGCCTATTAGAAAGCAGCAGCCATCACATTACCACAAGTAAGAGATCTCAAGGGCAAATCATGATTGTTTCAAGGCGGAGAAAGGGGAAGGAGAAGCTGACAGGGGCCTCCATCTCTTCTCGATCCGGACAACAACAAGACGAGGAGGACAAGGCGCCCTTCGAAGGCGCCGATGGCGAAAACGCCTCGAGCTTCTCCTCATCATCAGCCACCGAGTCTTTTTCTGATTCCAATGATCAGGTTTCAAAATGCCATGGTAAGGCGCAGCCGAGGAAGAAGAAAAAGGAGGGGAGGAGGAGCAGAAGCAAGAAGACGGGTGGATGGGGCTGCGTGGACACTTGCTGCTGGCTAATCGGCTGCATCTGCTTCGTTTGGTGGGTGGTGGTGGTTCTGTACAGGTCGCTGCCGTCGCTGTTGGAGGATATCTCCGGGCCCCTGCCGGACCTTCCCGGCGTGACTCTGAAGAAAGAAGGGCTGCGCGTTCACCACCCGGTCGTGTTCGTACCGGGCATCGTGACCGGAGGTCTGGAGCTGTGGGAAGGCCACCCCTGCGCCAATGGATTGTTTCGAAAACGCCTCTGGGGCGGCACCTTCGGAGAGGTCTACAGGAGGTCTTCTCTTTACCAACATTGTCATGTCATGTGGAATTCTCTCTCTCACACACACAGGGAATCTCTCTCTCACTCCTCTCTCTCAGGGTCGGGGTTCGCATCTTTCGATTTACAACATCTTGCCACGAGCACAGTTAGCTTTTAGCCATTTGCCACACCACTTGTGCCACTTTTTTTGGCATAATTGGTGAGTAAAACTTGGTCAGCACACTGTGAGTCAAACTTGGCCAACAGGTCATCAGCATCTCAGTTAGTGTGTGTGGGAAAACAAAGAATCATCCTTCCATAAATGCTTGGGCATAGTTAAACCGTGTTCATGGGAAAACAAAGAATCATCCTTCCACATGCAGTTTACACACCAGATTCTTCCTTGTCTTGGTCTTAAGTGGGGGTATTCTATGCTTGTGTGGTTGGCACAACATATTGAACACCAAACTAACTCACGTTTGGGGTACAGATGCAGTTGACCTATGTTATCTTTTCTTGCTCTGTCATTTGCTACGTGAGCACGGCCCCGCTAAGTCTTCTATGGTTGGTGCAGCCTGTCGCTCTTTCCCTTTGTCATCACTGACCTTTGAAAGCAATGTGACAAAGGATGCTTCCAAAGGGGTTCCTTTAGGGAGACTCCTTGAAGAAGTTCCCATGAAGTTATCATCAAAGTCTATGGCATGTCTACAATATGGCTTAAAGTTTTTATGCTTTTTTAAGTACAAGGTATTATACAAGATTGAATTGAGGATTCCTTCGAAGAATCTTCTAGTTAGCTGTTCGTCAAAGAATTTGTCATTGCCAAAGCATCGAGAGTGAAGGTATCTTATTCTATCAATATAGTCTCTGATTGATTCTCTCTCTTGCTGTTTGACATGGTAAAGTTGATCAATGAGGTTCCATCAAGCTCCCTTGTGGGAGTACCCAATTGTGAAAGCAGTCTTCAGGGTGTTAAAGTCAACCTTATTTTTGGTTTGAACGATTGGAACCATTGCCCCGCCTTGCCTTCCATGAAAAGGCCAAAGACACTCACCTTTACAAGGTCATCAAGTTGTCCACAAGTGTCGCACATGTGATCAAACACTTTTGAGTGCGCAATGGAGTCTTTATTCCCATTGAACTTGGGTATAAATTTTATGATTTGCATAGGTTTGATAGTATTTTGATGTCTAAGGTTCTGTTCGAATGTGCTACAAGTGGTGGTGGTGTTGTTACTAGTCCCATTGCTACCCCCTCCCTATTTGGGCTACATTCCTCAAGATATCTTTAGTGATTAGAACAACGGGTAGTGGTGCAAGTGGAGATTATGGTAGTGGCCTTGCAAGTGATAGTACGGGAATGGGTAGGTTGGTGGCATGATATACGCTAGGTATTGCCCTTACCCTTAAGGCAAGTTGCAATGAAGCAACAACTTTAGATTATGTCTAGACCTTGGTGGCATGATATACGCTAGGTATTGCCCTTACCCTTAAGGCAAGTTGCAATGAAGCAACAACTTTAGATTATGTCTAGACCTTGGTCATGGGCTCAAGTATAAAATGGAGCTTATGGACTACTATTGTATCTTTTTTATCATATGACTTTTGAATGTCCATTAGAGACTTGAGCTACCATGTTTTGGTCTGTGGAAGTGTAACGCCTCTGCTACGGCTGCGTCTTCCTCAAGCCGCCATAGCCTAGGCGTGGAGAAGAAGAGAGAGTGGAAGTCGGTTCACCTCCCAACCATATAATGACGAGTTAGGGTTTCTCGTTGGGTTTTATACCAAAACCCTGGCCTGTGTCCACACCTCCTAGCCCGACCGTCCATCTTACTTAAGAGCCGTGCTAACTTAGATGTATACACACATCGACCAAACCCTAACACCCATTAACCCCTGAACCCCTCTAGCACTAATAATACTCTCGAGACTCCGAAAGCTATTAACTTATGCTAGGGTTCGACTTTCGTAGGACCATAGTCTTGACATTACTCCCCCCTTCGAAAAGAGTTTTCGTCCTCGAAAACAAAAGTGGGAAAACGTTTCCTCATCACACTAATGTTTTCCCAAGTGGAGCCTTCCTCTGGACGGTCCTTCCACTTGATAAGAGCTTGTTTTCGAACTTGGTGGCGAGTACGTAACATGTGGCAATCCAATACTCTTTCTGGTTCATGAGGCAGTATTGGAGGTTCCACATATTCTACCAAGAAAGAATCATCCACCGGCCTTTCATGACCCATAAGGTGTTTCCTCAAACGGCTTACGTGAAAGATGGGATGAACCTTGGAATGTGCTGGTAACTCAAGTTTATAGGCTACTGGGCCCACCTTCTTGAGTATCTTAAACGGTCCACAAAATCGGGGCGACAATTTTGGTACGGGACCCGTTTTTAAACTGGTGGAGTTTTCTGATACCTTCAGAAACACCCAATCACCTTCTTGAAAGTGAAGTGGCCTACGTTTCTGGTCCGCAAACTTCTTGTAACGATCTTGCGCTTGACGAACATTTAATCGTGCAAGGCGCAACATATCCATATGGTCTTGGATAAAATCCTTAACCTGACTGATTTTCTCATTCGCCAGTCCCACCGACACTGGTGAACGTGGCTGAAAACCATACATCAACATGAAAGGGCTAAAGCCTATCGAGACATGCTTTGCACTATTGTAAGCAAACTCAAGAATAGGCAAATAAGACTCCCAATCAGATTGTTTTTTGCTGACATATACCCTAAGCATATCTTCCAGCACTTGATTAACCCGTTCAGTCTGACCATCTGTCTGCGGATGATCAGCTGTACTAAGGTTCAACATAGTACCCAGCTTACTGAATACTGCTCGCCAAAAATGGCTGTTAAACTTGCGATCGCGATCACTGACAATATTGGATGGTAAGCCATAAAGTCGGTAAACATTCTCCACGAAAAGGTGTCCCAATTCTGGAGTTGTAACTGTTTTCTTAGTAGGCACAAACCTACAAAGCTTGGTTAATCGATCCACGATTACCCAAATGGCATCATGTCCACGATTCGTTGTGGGCAAGCCCGTTATAAAATCCATAGAGATACTTTCCCACTTTCCGTCTCGGGAATCTCTAATGGATGCAGTAACCCGCCAGCTTTAAGACGTTCTGCTTTGTTCACTTGACACTTCTGACACTGCAGAACATAGTCAGTAATATCCTTGTGAAGTCCAGGCCAATAGAAATGCTTTCTTACGAGAGCATACGTTTTGCGAATGCCCGCATGACTTGCACTTGGACTATCATGACACTCAAAAAGAATTTGGCGCCTAGTGTCTAAGTCCAATGGAACACAAACTCTCCCCTTGTGGAGTAAGTATCCCGTCCCAAAATTTGGGTATCCCGTCCCAAAATTTGGTCCGTACACACTTACTAGGGCGCCCGTACAATGGCCGCCCAAGAACCAAAGGACGGCCGTCCACTGTATGGTCCACGCGTACCCTTAGGCGGACACCCAGACCGGATAAGGTACATGCGTACCACTCCTTTCCCAGACAACCGACACCGTACCTTTCCCGTAGACCCATGCAGGCCACTGATCCATAGCCTTTGAAGGTACACCGTCCTTTCGTCCTTGCTTTGCGTAGCGCCCGTACCCTCACCCCTCAGCTATATAAACCCCTGGGGTGCTCCTCAGTCGGCACGCACTTCTGTGTAGCGTATGCTCTGTTGTGCTGCCGTCCGTACCGCCGTAGCGTACTTGCTGCAAGTACAGCCGCCCTTGCAGCCACTCCTCTCACACCCCCTCATTTGACTCTTTTCAGATAAGCCAATTTTCCTCCATCCTCCTCTTGCCATGGGCTAGTGTCCTTAACTCTTCTCCCCCCCCCCCCCCCCCCCCCGTGTGAATAGACTTACAGAGAGGCTTGCAGCCACCCCTCCCAGCCCTCTCCACGTTTTTGCCTTTGGGCTTAAGGACATCTCACAATCCCCCCCCCCATTTGCGTAGACTTTAGTAAGGGTTTTTTGACTCAAGCGAGGGTTCGTGCGCCATATTCTTTTGCTCATACGGTGAGCAAACGAGCTCGGAATTCAGATCCGACTGAAGCGTTTCGATCGCAGCAGCGAGCTCTACAAGGCGACGCCTAGGATGGCCTCATCCCGGAGACGGCAAAATATTACCTCAAGAGGCGCACGTAACAACGAGATGGAGGGAGATGCGCCCAATGCGGCTCGAGTCCTCCCTTTTAAGTCCCTCAAGGAAACGGTGGCCAGGTTAGCTTGGTTAATTTTCAAAAGAAGAGATTTTTTCTTAAATTAGTATTAATGAATGGTGTCTTTTTCTTTTAAAACGAGGACATAAAAATTATATGAAATTACGAATTATGTGATGTTGTTTTCGATAAATTGCGTTGAAATTGCTATCTTCATGAATTGTGAATGCTATACTTAGAAAATTGCATTGAAGTTGTTATCTTTGGAATTCAAGATTTTCTTTGGCTTCAATGCTAACCCCGTTCCGTGCTTGTGTAGCCGGGCGGCGTCATTAGCAAAGCCCAGGAATGGCCCAAGGTATCCCTCATACCTTTGGGAGAATAAGGATCGCCGATTGAGACGAGAGATTATGAGGCTGCCTAGTTCTGAGGGCCCAGGCTAGTGCGGTAAATAAGCCCACCCTAGTGTGCAGACATCCCTCTGAGGGGCGAGAGGATCGAGCGATGGAGCCTGAGAGGGCGACAGGCCGGCTTGAGTCCTCGCCAGCGGCCGACGATGAGGTGTATGGTCCCGTAGGGTTTTGCCCAGCATGTAGAGGCTGGAAGGCCGAATTCTAGATCATCGGCAGAATAAGAATAAGAGAGCCGGATTGGCTTGTATGGAAATGGATTCATGTATAAACTTTTTATATAATTGCATCTTGTCTTTGGTATGATTGTATTGTGTAAGAAGGCTGTTATAACGAACCTTGTGAAGAAGGGTCCTAATTAAGGAATATGTTTATTTATGTCAAACAGTGTGGTAGTATTAATTAGAAAACAAATTGATGCGTGAGTAGGGTGGAAAGTGGGAGGATGGAATGCCCTGATGGCACCATCCTACGGATGGGTGGACCCGATTAGTCGGGTAGCTTTCCAACAAATTAAGTGAAAGCCCTACGTTAGATAGTTAGGTTCTTGGGCAACTCTATTCTAGAAGACTAGGTCAGCGGCTGTGCCTTGCATAAGATGAGGAAAAAAGCATTGTCTCTAGAAATCAAGTCTAGTAGTTGCCCAATTTTTGATCAATTGCCCTATGGGTGATTTGATGTTTAGAAAATCACGCTCCCCCTGCGGGATAGAGCTAGGTCATACCTATGAATCGTATCCTTGAATCTCTACAGGGTCAAGGTGTCGATGAATAGGAAATTTTTTTTTCCAAGATAAGACTTAGCGGACTATCTTAAGTGTATCTCCCATTTTTAGAGGGAGGAACCTTACAAGAAACCATTCCCGAGCTTTTTAGGTTTGGAGCTCCGCAAATGATGTAGTGTGGAGATGCTCATCTCTCATGGGCTAGCTGATGACCTTGATGATCCTAAATGCAAACATTTCAAGTACACGGTAAGACCTCTCATACTGTCTTCTTATTGGGCATGCACACATTTGCAGTGCAGGGGTGCACATCTATGAACACATGCACTCTGTACTTATATGTATATATGTATATATAAAGCCAACTTCTCATTACGGTCTTTGTTTTGTGCATGCACAAATTTGCAGTGCACCTTTGCAGGGTCCAGTCGTGGTGCTATTCTGGCCCTTACACAATGATCCTGTGAGTGAGTGTTGTCCACTTCTGTCCCCTGCACTGCCCCAGCTTTGGAAGAAAGAGGTTAAGTGTCTGTGCGATGTCCACCACTAGGTCACTGTTGATCTTTCTCTGTCTGTGAATCGCATGTAAACAAAGGACCGTGCATCTCTTGTTATCATTATCGATAACTGTGCACAAGAGGCCAAATCCTTTCCTGAGTAAGAAACGGATGAGTCCTTGGATCTCATTGTACGTGGAAAGTCGAGTAGGGCATCCTCATCTTATCTGAAGCTCATTTGCTGACCTCCCTGTGCTCCCGTGTCAACCCTCCTCATAGGTAAGGTTAGTGGGTTGGGCTGTGGACACGTTGTTACACAGGGAGGTGGAATACCTGTGGAACCTCTTCTCCACCAAAAAATCAGTGGGGAAAATGATTAGTGTCTTCTCATCAAAGGTGAAGGGTTGATCCAGCCTTATCTGAGCTCTATCCCAGGTGCTTTGAAGGATTGAGCTGGCTCATTTTCCAACAAATACGAAGACAATTTTCATACAAGTTGGTAATGTTGTCATTTAGAGATGACTTGCGAGGGATATTTGCAGAGGCATGAGAACCGGCCTATTTAGTTCGGATGATCTGACATGCAAGACATGACTCGGTGGGGAGCTACAGCGATGGAGGGCTCGCAGCATTTGCCAGGCATACAAGATAGGAGAGGGTCGAGACCAAGATGAGCCCTCGAGGCTAAAATTTGGTTATATCTAGAGAATGCGTACAGGTTTCTTAGACCTAGATGTGAGGGCAAAAGGCCGAAAGGACCACATGAACGAGAGATCAGAGCAAAACAACACAACATGAAATAGGTGAGTGAGTCTATATATAATGGTGAGTGAACATATGTACAAGAGGCCCTCTGATGTGGGGAGACTTTGAGTAGAAAACCACTGCAAAAGCAAAGACGATGTCGGAGCTGAAGCGCGGTCGGTGACGAAGGCTCGAAGACCAGTGTAGAAGCAAAGACGATGTTAGAGCTGAAGCACGGTCGGTGACGAAGGCTCGTGTCGATGGATGCTTCTGTCAATGTGAGGCAAAGGTTTAAGGCACTCCGTGAGGTGGTCGGTTTCGAAGGCTCGCGCTGGTGGATGCAGAAGCACTCTGAGGTGGTAGTGAGCAGCAGAAGGTGAAGTGATGATGATGTCGATGATGATGCAGACTCTGGTGACAAGGGTGCTGCGGTACCTGAAAGGCGATGAAGAGCAGAGGGGCTGCTGTCCCGAGTGTTGCAGGCTCTGGTGATGAGGGTGCTGCAATACCTAAGTGGTGGTGAGGCGCAGAGAGGGCTGACGTCTTGAGTGGTGAAAGTGGTGCAAGCTCTGGTGACAAGGGTGCTGCAATACCCGAGTGAGAGGTGAGGAGCAGAGAGGGTTCCAATACCTGAGTGGTGAAAGTGGTGCAAGCTCTGGTGACAAGGGTGCTGCAATACCCGAGTGAGAGGTGAGGAGCAGAGAGGGTTGCAATACCTGAGTGGTGGTGAGGAGTAGAGAGGGCTGCCGTCTCGAGTGGTGAAAGTGGTGCGAGCTCTGGTGACAAGGGTGCTGCAATACTTGAGTGAGAGGTGAGGAGTAGAGAGGGTTGCCGTCCCGAGTGGTGTCAATGGTGAAGATAAGTAGAGAGGGCTGCCATCTCGATGATGTGAGATGGTGAGCAGAGACGGCTGCTGTCCCAAGGTAAACAGTAGAAGAAAAACGATGATGTGTTGTAGCAAAGAGTGGGCTGCTGTCCCAAGGTAACCTGTAGAAGAAAAACGATGTACTCTATGTAGCAGAGAGTGGGCTGCTGTCCCAAGGTAAACTGTAGAAGAAACATTGATGTACTGTATGTAGTAGAGAGTGGGCTGCTGTCCCAAGGTAAGGTGTAGAAAAATGCTGAAACTGTAGCAAAGAGTGGGCTGCTGTCCCAAAGTGTGGACTGATATAAGACACTGATGTGCTGATCTGTAGCAGAGAGTGGGCTGCTGTCCCAAGGTGTGGCCTGAAGTAAAATGCTGATGTGCTGACTTGAAGAGCCGATGTTGATGAAGAAGATGTAATGCAGTCCCCGGCAGCAGCAACAGCAGCAGAACTGGATATGATCTATGAAGTGGTGCAAAAGACTGAATGAAGAGGCAGTGCTATATATAGTAAGTGGATTGCTGGTTGGCCATGCCAGAGGCTGTCGGCCGGCAGCAAGACACAAAAAGGATGGAAAAAATCTAATATCTTCAGAATAATCCAGATAAATCCCCTTTTTAGGGCTGGTACTATCACCCTTCAAGTTCATTTTGGCATGCCAATACAATTGATGCCACAACTTAGTCGAATTCTTGGGATGTGTGGACAGCATTTACGCAATTGCCCTATGCTGTATTGATGCTGGAGGATATTTTAACTTTCAAGAAAGCTTGCGAAATTCGGTATGAAAATTTTCAAATGTTGAGCTTGATTTCATCTCTTTAAGGATTCACTGTATGGGTTTTCCATGACATGACAGGTTACCGAATGCACCAGAAATGGAAATATATTGAATGTATGGGGTTGGCATATTGACAGAACGGTCGTATATATACAAAATTTCACCCAATGCCGACACGGGGCACATACCTTTCCGCATTGACACCACAGCTGATGGTGGCTCCGAGGGCTGCCTGAAGGGGAGTGTTCAATTTGTGGATGGTGATGAAACCGTCCCAGCTTTGAGTGCAGGCTTTATGTGTGCTAAAGCTTGGCGCGGTAAGACCCGGTTCAATCCCTCCGGTGCTGCAACTTTTGTGAAAGAATATGAGCATGCTCCTCCTCCGACCTTGCTGGAAGGGCGTGGCACTCAAAGCGGGTCGCATGTTGATATCATGGGCAACTTTGCTTTGATAGAAGATATCTTGAGGGCTGCTGCAGGGGTTACAGGACAGGCCATTGGTGGTGATAGGTTGTTCTCGGACCTCCTCAAGTGGGCAGAGCGAATTCACTTGAAATTGTAAAAAGAGGAAATGTTTCTATAGAGTATGCTCTTCGAAAACCGTCCACAGAGATGGGCAGCTGATTTCATCTTCTATTCTAGCATCTCTTCTAATCTCCAGATTGGCTCAGTGCCGCAGCGTAGTATATATTATCTTGTACTGGCTGAATCCTGTCCGATTTTCGTTATTGTATTGTGTGAGTCCTGTCGGATTTTCTTCGTATGGTTTATCTTATGTAAGTTTCGTGTGGATAATGATGCCTCTGAATCATTAGTTTGAGTTACTGTCGTATGTAAAAGACATTAAGAAGCGAAACTTAGAAATGGAAGTCTGAATGCAAAGGGTTAATCGAAAGGATTTTTTTCTATCACTTTTGAAAAATCCAAGATTTTTCTTTTCTCTCCTTTCCTTGTGCCTTGGCTCTCCATGGTTAATATGTAATGGATATATATATAGTTACTTTGTCATTATAGCTAACACAAGTGAAAAACTAGTCCAATGCTTTTTTCTTTTCCTTTGGGAAAAAGAAAAAAAATACTAGGTGTTGATAATGTTCATATTCATGTGTTCTTTCAAACAAAAATGGAGTTAATAGTTTGTTCAAGATCGCAGAGGAGTGTGATCAGTGCTTAAATTTGAAGCCCGTTTTGGGCTTCAATGGCTGTGCAGGGCTTCAAATGAAGCCCTGCAATATTCTAAAGGCTGCAACCATGAAGCCCAATTTTTCATGCAAGGCTTCAAATTGAAGCCCTCCTAAATCACCAAGGCTTCAAAAAAATATAGTATATAAATTATAATATATATACTATATAGTATATATATATAATACAGTGCAAATATATATCTTTACATACACACACACACACATATATATATATATAGTATTATAGTATTATAGTATATATATTATAGTGTTATAGTTTAGAGAGAGAGAGAGAGAGAGAGAGAGAGATTATGAATCCCAAAATTTTGTATAAGGTTGCAATTTGAAGCCCATTTGTGGACTCCAAAGCTTCATTTTTTTTTCCATGAAGCCTTACATTAGGCATCAAATTTAAGGCCTGAGTGTGATTGACTAACCAAGATATTCTTTTTTATCTTACATAATCAAACCAAAAACCAATTTAGGGCCTATTAACAAAAAGAGAGCTTTTTGGAGGTAACTTAGGGAAACCTTTCACCTACTTCATTGCTAATCCTCACTAGATATTGCATGGTAGAATGTGTGTGTGGAGTTTATACCCTTTGTTGGAGTGTATGTACCTTTTGTGAAATATTGTATGTGCATTTATCCTACCTCTACAAAGTCGTCGATGAAAACTACATAACTAAGAGAAATTAGAAGAAGATTGTTTATGATAGCAATTGCATCCATAATCTTGCGTCATGGACGTTAGGATATGCACTTAACTCTTGGTGGGAACTCTCTCATTTCAAGGCTTTTCTAAATTGCATAAAGTTTTTAAGTGTTTCATTTAGCTTTTTGGATTCAAGTTTTCAAAACTCAAATTAAAAAAACAACGTTCCCAAGAAAGGATACATTTCTTGGTCTTATTTTTTTTTTTTGGAGTGAAAGTGTTGTGGCTCTCTTGTTGGAGTGGAGATGAAGGTAGCAACCCACACACGTGTGCAGCAAGCAGAGATAGAGAGAAGCACAACACTCAAGTGAATTGATGAGAATGAGTGAAGTACAAGTGAAGTGACATGATAAGGTCACTTACACACACTTATAAGAGGGTGTATACACGCTTAGAGGGTGTATACATGCTTAGAGGGAAAAACCTCCTAAGGAGGAAAAAGTGTCTCTATCTATTATTAGCCTATGTCCACATATTACTACCATATAAATGGTTACAAATCTCCCCTGTAGTGATGATGTGAACATGTACAAGGATCATATGGCTGATTAATCTCCAAATGGTAATAAACCTAAAGCTTTGTGAAAAGCTTTAAACTTCTCTCGTGAGAGAGCCTTTGTGAATATATCTACCACATTGTTATGTGTAGAGATATACGCCAAGCTAATCTCTCGTGCAATAGGCCTCTCCTTGACATAATGATAATGCACCTCAATGTGCTTTCTGTGAGACTGAGTTCCTTGCAACTACTAATGCACTATGGATTTTGAAAGTGGAGGCGGGGAATTGCAGTTTTGCCAAAAGACATTTGAGCCATACACACTTCATAGTCGTTGTAAAAGCTACTGTATACTTAACTTCACAGCTCGAAGTAACCACCATTGGTTGCTTCTTACATGAATCACCAGGATGAAAGCAAAAGCCATTAGTGGTGGGGACACTCACGTGTCATAACATCCAACCCAGTCGAATTCACTAAAAGTATGTAGTTGAATATCACTCCCCTTAGCATAGAATAGCCCAAGAAACTAAGTGCCCTGTAAGTATCGGAATACTCGCTTGCTTTTGGGACTATACATAAACCTGCTAAATTGGGAGACCCAAATTAAATGTCTGACCTCGTGTTGCATAGATAGAGAAGGCACCCAATAACCTAATGATAAAATGATGCATCAAATGGTTCACATGCATCTTAGAGATCAAGCCTAGCACTCGTCTCTATTGGTGTAGCAATTGGTTTATAGTTTTCAAGACCAAACTGTGTAAGTAGTCTTTGTATGTACTTTGATTGTAACATCATAATACCATCATCACGCTACACAAACTATATGCTAAACAATAATGTAATGAACTCAAATAATAATACAATAATCCCAAATATTTCATCTCAAATGACATATGCAATTTAGCCTTGAAGGTTAAAATTCTCTCCCCATTAGGGCTTGTGAGCAGCATGTCATCAACGTATGACCAATAAATAATATTTACTCCTCTTTACTAGAGGGTGCCTCTTAGTTGAGCTGTTTACAAAAACCCAAGTATACTTTTATCTTCCCATACCATGCTCTGGAAACCTTCTCAAGGTTATATAAAGGAACAAAATCACGAGGTTGAGATACATAAACCTCCTCATGTAAATCACCATTCAAGAAGATAGTCTTGATATCCATTGTACATTCCATCCATGATGCACTGCCAATGCAACAATACTCCGAACTGTAATCATATGAGACGTGGCAAATGTCTCATCATAATCTATGCCTTTCTCTTGAGCATAACCCTTTGCAAACAAGCCTTGCCTTGTAGCAATCCATCAATACCACCATCAGCTTTATGCTTAAGCTTATAAACCCACTTTATACAAATGGACTTCTTACCATAAGGTAAATTTGCCAAATACGAAGTGTCATTTTTGAGGATTGAGGTGTACTCATCCTACATAGCATGCAAGATTTTTGAGAATTAAGGCATGCTCATCTTGCATGGCATGCATCCAATTATTATTTTCATATGCTTCCTCAAAGGAAACATGTTTCTCTTCATCGCATATGCTAGCAATGAAAGCATGATCCACAAAAGAATAAGAAAGATGCATGATGAGAATCTACACGTATCATGTTGGGCAAAAGAGTAGCTAATTTGCTATCCCATAACATTTGGACTAGCCAATTTGGTATACTCTTGGATGCCTGTATGTGCTGCTTTCCTCATCCCCACTGCATCATCCACAATTACCTCATTAATAGGATACTTTTGGTATACTCTTGGATGCCTATATATGCATGCTGCCCTTTTATCATCCATTGCATCATCCACAATTGCCTCATTACCAGGCTGATTTGTGGGCTGAAATTGGAGCTAATTTTCAATCGATATGGGATGATTTACAGCACCTTACTGACCATTCATTTTCTCCACACATTCATTTGTATCCAAGATGTCTTGTGAACATACATTTTGCTAGTTTTTACATAAAAGCATGGGCTAAAGTGAGTTCACAACAAAGACATCGTACTCACCAAAATCCACCGTGTGGTCGGATGGTAGATACCCTTTGCTTTATTAGCCATATCCTACAAAAATGTATTTTACCGCCTTATCATCTAGCTTATTGCGTTGTTGCTCATGCATAAGAGTATAAGCAAGACTACCAAAAACATGTAAATGAGCCATAGAGGGATTCTTACCATTTCAAGGGGATAGTTGTTTGCAAGGCCTTGACGGGGCATCTATTTAGCACATAAATGGCACACATAACTGTCTCCAACCAAAAAACATGAGGCAAATTTTGGTAACCATGAAATGTGCCATCTCCATGAGAGATTTGTTTTTCTCTAAAGCATGTAAAAACCATTGACTGTACTTTCAACAATAGATACACCTAGGTGTGCTTGGAGTAGTCAACAATAAAAATCACAAAGTAGAGATGTCCCCTGATGGATGGTGTCCTCATAAGACCACATACATTACTATGTCCTCATAAGACCACATACATTACTATGTACAACCTGTAATTTATGGATAATCTTGAATACTGATCCGTCTTTTAGGAATGATGCCCGTTGCATCTTTGCCCATAATGCACCTCTCACATACATCTTTGAAAAGAGCCTGGCCAGAGCTTTGGCAACTCTGACACCATCTCTTGCCTGCCAAAATTCAAGTAACCAAAGCGAGTATGTGTCTGCCACTCATAGCATGTGTGGCAGTAACTAAAGCATTATGTCCCAATCTATCATACCTATCTAACCTGTAAAGTCCATGGCTTAGAGTATCAGATACCACCGTGATGTCTACGTCACTCTGGTCATGAAGTGTACACATGTCATCAACAAATTTAGCCACTAGGCTTGCCCAGAGACTAATAACAAGTTCTTTTCAGTGTTTAGAATAAATAAGACTTTTGAGAGAGCGATTGTCTCACCTTTTGTGGTAGTGAGCACAATCTTACCAACTCCTTTCTCATTGGACATTAGGAGCTATTTGCATATGTGAATGCCCCACCTTTTGCAGCAGTGAGACCGTGACAATAAGTTCTTTTTAGCACTTGGAATAAACAAGACTTATGAGAAAGTGATTGTCCCACATTTTATAGTAGTGAAGCAAAATCTTATCAACTCCTTTTTCATTGGATATGAGGTGTTGTTTGCACATGTGAGTGTGCCTCTTTGAGGATCAAACCTAAGGGATGAAAACAAAACATGCTCAGAAGTAATGTTCTTTGCTAGCTTCACTCACTCACACACAGATGCAACAAGTAAGTAGAGATAGAGAGAAGCACAACACTTAAGTAGATTGATGAGAATGAGTCGAGTAAAGTGATATGATAAGGTTAATTACACACACTCATATGAGTGTGTACACATGCTTGGGGAAAAAAACCTACTAAGGAGGAAAAAACTACCCTAGTTCATTATTAGCCTACATCCACATATCACTACCATATAAATGGCTATATCTATAGCTATATTAAAATATGATATTTATATATGTATATATATATAATTAATATAAGTATGCACAAGAGTGCAAAAAACCTACATTGGTTACACTAATGCTTAAAAATGCATAAACACTATGATGTGCTCTTGTAAGATCCATACTTGCATGTTGCTATATTAAGGTGCTTTAAGCTTTGACAAAGTGCATATATTTTGAATTGTTGCAAAAAGACAAGCTTTTCAATTTCAAGTTTTCAAACTCAAAGGTGTGCAAGGAAAGGCTTTCAAGAAACAATGTTATGGTGGTTTTTGGGTTTTGAGAGCACTTGTGTTGTAGTAGTGCAAAAGAAATTGAGATACTCCCAAAATTGTATAACATTGAAAATCATTTTTTAGCAATGTATTTGTACCATTACTAAATTTTAAAGAGTTAATTGACCTCTATTATCATGCAAAGTGATACCTTTGATTTGGCCCTCATTTTTTTTAAAACATCATCTATGTGAGACCATCTGATTGTGTCATCTAATTCAAGAAAAATGTATGATAAGTTTCCATTCTCCAAAACTTAGTAGATGCATCCCAACTTATAATTGTGCTTCATATGCTTATATCCTATAGAATAAAGGCCATTTCAAATTATCATAGGATTTCTAAAAGGTAATCTTAAAGACTATGAAGTCTTATCTAAATTCTTTGGCAATTCTATGCTCTCCACATGGAAATGGCATCAAGGATGTATAGCCCATTTGTGATTTTCTTATGTTTAGGTCTAATCCACTTACCTATATGAATTGCGAGCCTCTTAGACAATGCTCTAGCACATATCTTGTAGATATGATCAATCATGGAGAGATATATTTAATTACCTAAGATATCTTTATCATGACTTGTGTGATCAATTTCGGCATTGAGGTCAAGAGGCCAGTTTGATTTCCAAGCAACAAACGTTACTACTTTAGAGATAGCATTCTAGAAGACTTTGTGGCATTTTTTTACAAGCATACCATCAATCCGTATACTTTTTATATTGTTCGTAGACTCATTTATCTCATGAAATTCCTCTTTAGTGAACTCAATTTCAAGTAATGTTGGTTGCTCTAGGAAAACATAGAATACTTAGAGATAATGCCTTTGTTATGTTTTTTTTTTAATTGATAAGATATTGTGTTAAAAGAGGTATGAGAGGCATGGTGCTTGCACTAGGAAAATATAGAATAGTTAACCTTGGAGGTAATGCTTTTTTTCGCTCAACAGGATATTGTGTTACTTAAAAGAGGCATGACATCTTTAGATGCCTTCTTTTAAAGGAGGGAAAATTTTCTTTTAAAAGGTTATCATTTTACCAAGCCCATTTTTCTCTAGTGTACAATTAAGAGCTTATCATTTTACCAAGCTCACTATTATTTGGTGTACCATTAAAAGTGTTGGTACCAAATTATTTCCTCTTCTCTTATCTCTCTGAGCTGGAAGATTTGTTCTTGCTTAGTGACATTTCATGATGGTAAGACGTGTTTGGGCTTATTGATGTAAGGATCATTAAGGGACTTACCTTAGTGCTAATCGCTCAACCTCCTAATGGTGGAAGAAGCTACTTGAACTCGCATATCCACTCAATTCCGTAGTGGTCCTCAATCCATCGAGTATGGAGTAGTTCTAGGAAGGTGGGCTATGTGGACACCACATAGCAGCTAGCCTCATGCACTCTTGTGATAGAGGAGAGAAGAAGAAGCACTCGCATGAGAGGCATGGTGCTTGCTCCAGGAAAATATAGAAGATTTAACCTTAGAGATAATTCCTTAGAGTAGGAAAATCTATAGTAGTTAACCTTAGAGATGATAATGCCTTTCTTGAAGTTTCTTGTAAAAGCTTATCATTTTACCAAGCCCACTATTCTTTGGTGTACAACTAAAAGCTTATCGTTTTACCAAGCCTACTATTCTTTGGTGTACAATTAAAAGTGTTGGCACAAATTATTTCCTCCTCTCTTGTCTCTAAGTTGGAAGAGTTGTTCTTGCTTTTTAAAGTGACATTTCATGGCAAGATGTGTTTGGATTTACTGATGTAAAGGTCATTAAAGGATTTTTACCTTAGTGCTAATCGCTCAACCTCCTAGTGGTGGAAGAAGCTACTTGAACTTGCATATCCAATCAGTTTTGTACTGGTCCTCAATCCATCGAGTATGGAGAAGCACTTCTCCATCAAGTATGGAGAAGTGCTTGGAAGGTGGACTATGTGGACACCACATAAGCCTCATGCACTCTCGAGAGAGGAGCGAAGAAGAAGCACTTGCATAAGCATGGAAGCAATCCTCTCTCCATGCACTTAACCACACTTAGCACACAAGAAAGCAAGAAAGTACACTCTAGATTTCATAATGGGATTGTGTCCTTTCTCAATAGCAAAAGTGTAATATATATATAACCACCTTTTTACATAGACTATTTATCTAGGGTGCCTTGGTCCTAGACTAGCATTTATAAGGTGGTTTTGACTCACATATTTATGCATTCTCAAGCACAAATACCCATTATCACTTTATCATGAATCACTAGTGAAAGGGAGTACAAAAGTGCACCAACACACTTACAATGCACCACACTTACAACACACTTATAAAAAATATATATGATGCCAAAGAATATGTAATGTTGACCGTAGTGATTAACATACATATCCCCTTCCTATTTCGGATTCCATCCTTGGAATTTATTAGTAGTTGGATTAAAGTGGTTGAAGCATAGGGTAAGGTGATTAAAAGGTTGTAAGTATAATGGATTGACGCCCAAAAACATGTCTCAAACATGTCAAGGTGATGAGACGATGCATAGCAAGAAACCTTAGCTTATTGTAGTATAAGAGTGCTTATGATATATTTGATCTGTTTGTTGGGGCAAACACTATACAATTTGGTTCGGAACTGTCCTAAGAAGGATACACATCAACTTGAAGAACTTGGTGCTAGATTTGACACAAGATTGAATTATTGAATTCTCTTCATCATTTTGTGTTCCTCTGTCTCTTGTGGGTTTAAGAAGTAGGGGGGGAAGTTGAACCCCACACCTTGTACCTTCTCCATGAGCTCACTAAGTTCTTTCTAGCTCCAACACCATAGAATTAGCATGAACGTGGGACTAATCAATGGCTACTACGATGAAGACTTATCATGAGGGTGTTAAAATATACAAGTGAATAGGGTGTGTGCAGGAACAAGCCCTTGGTTAGAGACTGTAAAAGAGAATGTGTAAATGTGAAAGAACCTATGAAAAGGTGAGACGAATCTACTGGGAGAGAATAAAGGGTAGCATGAGAAGATTTAGGAAGTGTGGAGATATTCTAGGAAAAGTGAAGAGGTGGAGAGAATCAAGCAAAAGAGATGGAGTGAATCAAGGAGAAATCAGTGGGATTTGATGCTTGGATGTAAACTCTATAAATTGAGGCATTGCCCTAATGAGAATTTGCTGGTTATTGATTATCCATGCCTACATTAAGCTATTTGTTAATTATTCATTAATCACATCTTAATTATTTACTAATCACATCTTAATTATTTGCTGGTTATTCGTGTTTGAAGGTCTATAAGTGTTAAAGGACACAGAAGTAAGGAGATCTAAATCAGCTAAATCAACTGAGTCAGTTTAGTTAGACCTCAATCAATTTAGTCAGCAAACTTGAGTCAAATAAGAGTTAGTAGAGGACAACTGACATATTCAGTAGAGTCCTAAAGCTAGATATTTGAGGATTAAAGATTGCTGGTTCTGGAGGAAAATCTGAGAGTCTGAAAGACAAGAATCTAAAAGAGGTCAACAGAGCAGTTAGTTGAATCAAATTATAGTCAGTTATTAGTGGGTCAACTGAGAGTCAGCTAGGGTCAGTTTAGGTCAGCAAGTTGTCAGAGTCATATCTGACCTAAGAAGACATTTTAGAAGATCACCTGATTGAAGTTAATGAGGGTAAGGTGTCGGACTATATCAGTAGAGATTTAGAGGATAATTGTAAATCTGTTGTGTGCCCTGGGCTGGGCAACTCATAACCATCTATAGTGTATCTTTAGTGTGAGCAAATGTAGTCTAAACAGAGTTCTATTATAGTTTTTGATGTATGTTAGTTTGTTTGATGGTGTAGTGTTCCATTTTTGACATGCGACTGAGATATATAGGTCAAGGGTGACAATGAAGCCAAAGAGAAGATATTTTTGGATGCTTGCTTGATGGGAAAGTTGAGCTCTGCTAGCTTCTTGTATTGATGTAGATGTAGCTCAAGGGAAGGAAAATAGTTGTAGAGCTAGCACGAAAAATGTATGTTTTGATATCATCATTAGCAAATTCACTCGCTACATTTTTTTGCACTCGCTCAGAGATGCTTCTTGCTTGGTTTTGGTCGCTTAGAGTGTGTTAATCCTCGGGTATGGTTCTATGGGATTTACAACCATATATTTGGGGTTTTGGAAAATGTGATCATAGGCATGCTTTATGGCTTCTACTTGGATGTTGTTTTAAGATTGTGTGCAGGAAATTATAGCACATGAAGATCTTATGAATAGGCATAAATGAAGCTTAGAAGACATGCTTAAGGGACTTGGAAATGAAGAGGTAGTCTAACACTTTAGTACTCTACTACATGGGATGGTTTCCTTGGAGCTTGGCATGGCATCTTTGTATATGATTTTGGGAATTGTATAATTTGCAAGTGTTATGATTTTGGGGACAAAATCTTTGTAGGAAGGAATGGATTGTGAAGGGGTTAAATAATACCCTAAAAGATTGTAAAAAGTGGCATATGGTCATTTAGTTAGGGAAAACTATAAATAGGGATGAAGGCCCATGAGATAAGACTTTTGGATCATTTTTTAATTAGGACATTGTGTCTTTCTTGGAGTACATTAGTACTACCTCTATGGCTTTCATGGGATTATCACATGGCCTCTTAGATATGGCTCAAATCCAACTATTTCATATAATCTCTTTGCTCTTTACTATATGATGATGATGATGGGGTTGATCTTGCAAATATTAGATATGGCTATGGTTTCCTTGTATTTCTTTTCCATGGTTATTTTCTTAATATTTCACATATAGATGATGGTTGATCTTGCAAATATTAGATATGGCTAAGGTTTTCTTGCATTTCTTTTCTATGGTTATTTTCTTAATATTTCACATATAGAATGTACATTGATTATAGAGATCTTAACAACCTTACCATCAAAAACTATTATCCCATACCTAGAATTGATGATCTACTTGATGAGCTCAAGGGAGCTAAGCTCTTCTCCAAGATATGGAGGTCCACTTTTAGAACTTGGGTATCTTTTGTCAAATAAATCTGGTCTAATACTTAATAATGCCCCAACATGGCTTCCCTCTAGTTGGTGCAAGAAGTTCATCACAACAAATGCATGATTATAATGGAACCTAAAGACTTTCATCCCATTAGGTTTTACAAAAATCCCTGTTGATGTTTCATTTGCCATTTTTACGACTAGGCCCATTTGTTTTAGTACATGTTTTTCTAGATTTTTCTAACATTTATTTGTGATAATGCTTACTCCGTCTCCTCCATTTGGGATTCTAGTTTCCATTGCCTAATATCCATTGTGGTGAACTAGAATAGTCTCATCACATTCATAATAGTGACCTAGATGATGATCCACTTGGATCTAGATAAATCTTGGAACACTACCAATGTAGATAAATTTGGGATTAGTCTGATCAATTTCATAGTAGTGACCTAGTTTGATGATTCACCAAGATCTAGATAACTATGGGAACACTAGTGATCCCCCCTTGGTTTGAGTAGGACTTCAGTGAGATACTCCCTTTCTGGATTAACTCTTGGTTCTATACCCACTCCTTAACATCTTCCCACAGTGTAGGGGTGCTCTGTAATAATACCGACCATAATGTTTATCTGATGAAAGGAATTGCATAAAAGTGGCCATATCTTATGATCCCTTAGTGGCCATATCTTATGATCCCTTAGTGACTTGTTGTTCCATGGCAAGGTTTTCTAGAGCTATCCCTTGGACTCTTTAGCTTTCCTTTTGAGCCAGGAGCTATTGTCAATTTGGATTTGAGGGTTCATGATGTATACTTCATTTATCCATTTGACCAAGGAGGATTCATACCTAGCCTCGTCTCATCGACATTGGCTTCTTGCACTATACTTTCAACCCTGGGGGATATTCAGCTACTTTCATCATCAACAATGGTCTCTCACATTTTCCTTTTTATCCAAGTGGAAGATTTCTTAGCTTCATCATCAACGGGAGGCCCTCATCCTTTCCATTTACCCTAGAGGTCATACTTTTCATGTTATGGTATTTTGATCTTCCATGATAGTGCCTTGGTCATGATTTTTAGCTTTCATACTGTAAGGTTCCCCCCTTCCAAAATAGGGGAAACACTTAAGATAGTCCACTAAGTCTTAACTTGGAGAAAATTTCCTTTTCATCGACACCTTATCCATGCAGAGATTCAAGGATACGATTCATAGGTAAGGCCTAGTCCTATCCCGCAAGGGAGCGTGATCTTCTAAAAATCAAATCACCCATAGGGTAATTGATCATTGGGCAACTACCAGTATTGATTCCTAGAGACAACGCTTTTTTCCTCATCCATGCAAGGCACAGTCGCCGCCGCCGCTGGCCTAGTCTTCTAGAATAGAATTACCCGAGAACCTATTTATCTAGTGTAGGGCTTTCACTTAATCTGTTGGAAAGCTACCCAACTAATTGGGTCCACCCGTTCGTAGGATGGTGCCATTGGGGCATTCCATCCTCCCACTTTCCACCCTACTCACACATCAATTTTGTTTTCTAATTAATTCTACCACACTGTTTGACATAAATAAACATATTCCTTAATTAAGGCCCTTTCCACAAGGTTTGTTAAAACAGCCTTTTTCCACAATACAATAATTCCAAACACAAGATTTATAAAAAAAAGTTTATACATGAATCAATTCCATACAAGCCAAACCAGCTCTCTTATTCTTTTCCTTTATACTACTGATGATCTAGAATTCGGCCTTTCAGCCTCTATATGCTGGGCAAAACCCTACAGGACCATACACCTCATCGTGGGCCGCCGTTGGCAAGGACTCGCCCTCTCAAGCTCCATCGCTCGATCCTCCCGCCCCCCTCAGAGGGATGTCTGCGCACTAGGGTGGGCTTATTCACCGCACTAGCCTAGGCCCTCAGAACTAGACAGCATCATAATCTCTCACCTCAATCGACGAACCTTATTCTCCCAATGGTATGAGGGATACCTTGGGCCATTCTCGGGCTTTGCTAAAATGACGTCGTCCGGCTACACAAGCACGCAACGGAGTTAGCGTCGAACCCAGGAAAAACTTGCACTCTTTCTCTTAAAGATAACAATTTCAATACAATTCATTGAATACAACTTCACTTCAAATCGTAGCTTCATATAATTTTATTTTATTATTTTAAAAGGAAAAGATACATATTTATTAACATTAATATTAAAGAAAAAAAACTCTTCTTTAAAAGATAACCAAGCTAACCTAGGCACCATTTCCTTGAGGAGCTTGTAACAGGAGGGTTGGGGCCGCATTAGGAGCATCTTCTCTAATCTCATTGTTGCACGCTCCTCTTGAGGCAATATTCTGGCATTTTCGAGATGGGGCCATCTTGGACGTCGCCTTGTAGGGCTCGCTGTCGCGGTCAAAATGCTCCAGTTAGATCTCAATTCTGAGATCGTTTACTCACTGTATGAGCAAAAGACCACAACGCGAACCCTCTCTAAGGCCAAAACCTCTTGCTAAAGTCCACGCAAATGGGGGGGTGGGGATTTGTGAGATGTCCTTAACAAAAATGTTTTGCTGAAGGGTAGAAGGGTGCTGCTGTAAGTCTCTTCACATGGAGGAGGGGGGGGGGAGAAGAGCTAAGGACATTGCCTTCTAACAAGGGGGGAGTAGAGGAAAGTTGCCTTATCTGAAAAGTGGCAGATAAGGGGGTGTTGAGAGGGGCGGCTGCACTGTAGCAAGTACACTATGCAGGGATAGATGACAGTACAAACGACGACACAACAGAGTATAGGCTACGCAGAAATGCATGCTGCCCATGGAGCACCCCAGGGGTTTATGTAGCTGTGGGGTACGGGTGTGGGCGCGCTGCGCAAAGCACGGTGGTCGAAAGGACGGTGTGCCGGCAAAGGCTGTGGATCAATGGCCTGCATGGCTTTGGGGGGGAAGGTACGGTGGCGGGTTAACAGGGAAAGGAGTGGTACGCATGTACCTTATCTGGCTAGAGGCAGCATGTACCTTATCTGGTTAGAGGCAGCATGTACCTTATCTGGTTAGAGGCAGCATGGGTGTCCACGTAGCAGTGCGTGTGGACCACATAGTGGGTGGCCGACCTTTGGTTCTTGTGCGTCCATTGTACGGGCACCCTGGTGAGTGTTTACGGTTCCTTTTTTTTGGGGCGAGGTCTCCAAATTTGGGACATCGGCCTCGATTTGCGTGCCGGACCACCCGGGGACTGAATTTTTTTTTTGTCCGAGATGTTGCCCTAGTCATTAGGGTGTAGACCGTTTGTCAATCGGACGCCCGATCGTGCATTTATTAAGGTTTAAAGGTCGTCGCTTTTTAACTAAAAATAACCAAAATTTGCGTATAAGCTTGATCGGGTGTCCGTTTTGGATGCTGTAAAATCCTATATTAGGGTAAAATAGTGTGCAGATTCCAAATTTGGGCTCGAAATTTGAAGATTCTAAGTAAAAATGGCTCATTTAATAAAATCATTGATTTTTATACCATAAAAACTCATAAATTCATCTAGTACATGGACATTTCTTTATTAGTGAAGATGGGTATGTTACATCCTCCCCCCCTTAAAGAAATCGAGATGTCCTCATCTCTTCATGAATTGGGGATAATCCTTTAAAAGTGTAGCTTCATCTTCCTAAGTTGCATCCTCTTCAGGGTAATCTTTCCACTGTACTAGATGTTCTACAAGAGTTCTATTTCGAAGTTGCCTTTCCCTAGAATCTATGATCCTACAGGGCTGTAATTCAAGGACTCCTTGAGTGGGGATTACAACTTGTTCATTATCAAGAATATGATCGAGACTAGGTGGTACATAAGGTTTTAACAAACTTACATGAAATACATTGTGGACTTTGATATGGGCTGGGAGCTGGAGTTTATAGGCACTTTTACCTAGACACTTGATAACTGTATAGGGACCACAATACCTAGGGCTCGGCTTCTTATATTTCCCAAGTGATAGAGAACTTTGTTTGGGTCACACTCATAGAAGAACTTTGTCTCCTTCCTTGAAGATCCTTTCAAATCTCTTGGTGTCAACATAATGCTTTTGCCGATCTTGATCAGCTTTAATATCTTTTTGGATTGCCTTGGTTTGTTCCTCCATCTCTTCGAGCATTTTCCTGGATGCCTCAACTCTTATGGTCGGATCACAGAAATTTAGAGGAGATAAGCATTCTTGCCCATAGAGTGCTTTGAATGGTGACATTCCTATGCTCTGATGATAAGATGTATTGTCGGCAAATTCTACCAGACGAAGGTATTGAATCCATCTTCTTGGTTCCCATCCACAATATGCTCTAAGAATGTCTTCTATTACTTGATTGACTCTCTCAGTTTGGCCATCGATCTCTGGATGATAAGTTGTGCTAAAGAAAAGTTGAGTGCCAGGGCTTGAAATAAGGACTGCCAGAACTTTGAAGTGAAGTCAGAATCCCGGTCACTTATTATCCTTTTTGGGAGACCATGAAGTTTAAAGACTTCCTTGATGAATATTCGAGCAACATCAGAAGCTTTGAAGGTCTTCTTTGCTGGTATAAGGTGAGCTACTTTGGTAAGTAAGTCCATACTACCAGAATGGAGTCATATCCTCCTTGTACAGTGGGGAGACTTGTGACAAAATCCATACTAATGCACTCCCACTTCATTTGGGAAATATCCAAGGGTTGAAGTTTTCCAGGCATCTTGACCCTTTCAGCCTTGATCCTTTGGCATGAGATACATTGCTTCAAGTACCAAAGGACATCATTTTTCAAGCCTGCCTAATGAAAGCTCCTTCTTACGGCATTTAATGTTTTTGCATAGTTTGGGTGTCCTACAACAGGACTATCATGAGCTTCATGGAGGATTAGGTTCTTTAAAGCAGGATCCTTAGGGATACATAGCCTGTGATTGAAGGAGAGGCTTCCTTCATGAGTGGAGTATCCCTTGATTAGATTCTTCTCTTTCTCTGAATTCCCCCTTCTTCTACTAACTTCATCATCCTCTGATAATATGGATCATGAGATAAGACTTCTTCCACCTTAACCAGTATGAGATGAGACTTCTTCCACCTTAACCAGTATGGGATTATTTGGCATTGAAATTGCACTTAAGAAAGATTTGCAGCTAAGTGTATCTGCTACCACATTATCTTTCCCAGGGTGGAATTTGATGTCGAAGTCATATTCTTGTAGAATTTCAATCCATCTCCTTTGACGCATGTTAAGGTTAGGCTCGGTGAAGATCCCCACTAGTATGGGGGTTCCGCTGTAGTTTCTAAGACTCGAAAAATTGATGGTAAGGGTGGTAGACTCTGGATTGGGGTAGGTCCCAACACAGCTACTCTGTCAGCAGGTAAGATCTACATCACTCGGTCATACACCCAGCGATCCCATCTATAGTCACAGAGGTGTCAAGCCTGGGAGTACCGACGAACCAAAATAAACGGATCATCTTCAACTTTTCAATCCAATGAATCCGCTTTAGGTGGGTGGTAAGGTTCCCAATTCGGATGAAGAAATATCTCAGCCCACGACTCCAGAAATCTCTACCCCATCCTCTTTTGATACGAGAAAAATAGGGGCTAGCAGTCTCTCGAAGATGCATTGGAAAACTAGAAACTTCGAGTAGGTATCTTCCTCTTCCTACAATCATTCAAACATCAATTCAACTTGTTTTTAGTAGGATGTTTTTATTAATTAGTAGTATTATGTTAGGTAAAACATACATTGCAAAATAATTCTTAAATGGCAAGTCCTAGGAGCTAAGATCGGCTTTGATACCAATTGTAAGGTTCCCCCCTTCCAAAAATAGGGGAAACACTTAAGATAGTCCACTAAGTCTTAACTTGGAGAAAATTTGATATTCATCGACACCTTGACCATGCAGAGATTCAAGGATACGATTCATAGGTAAGACCTAGTACTATCCCACAGGGGAGCGTGATCTTCTAAAAATCAAATCACCCATATGGTAATTGATCATAATTTGGGCAACTACTAGTCTTGATTCCTAGAGACCGCTTTTTTCCTCATCCATGCAAGGCACAACCGCTGGCCTAGTCTTCTAGAATAGAATTACGTGAGAACCTATTTATCTAGCGTAGGGCTTTCACTTAATCTATTGGAAAGCTACCCGACTAATCGGGTCCACCCGTCCGTAGGATGGTGCTATCGAGGCATTCCATCCTCTCACTTTCCACCCTACTCACGCGTCAATTTTGTTTTCTAATTAATTCTACCACACTATTTGACATAAATAAACATGTTCTTTAATTAAGGCCCTTTTCACAAGGTTTGTTAAAACAACCTTTTTCCACAGTACAATAATGCCAAAGACAAGATTTATAAAAAAAATTATACATAAATCTATTCCATACAAGCCAAATCGGCTCTCTTATTCTTTTCCTTTATACTGTCGATGATCTAGAATTCGGCCTTCCAGCCCCTACATGATGGGCAAAACCCTACGGGACCATACACCTCATCGTCGTCGACCACTGGCCAGGGCTCAAGCCGACTTGTCGTCCTCTCAAGCTCCGTGGCTCGATCCTCCCACCCCTCAAAGAGATGTCTACGCACTAGGGTGGGCTTATTCACCACACTAGCCTGGGCCCTCATCAGAACTAGATAGCATCATAATCTCTCGCCTCAATCGGCGAACCTTATTCTCCCAATGGTATGAGGGATACCTTGGGCCATTCTCGAGCTTTGCTACTAACGATGTTGCCTGGCTACACAAGCACGGAACGGAGTTAGCGTCGAAGCCAGGAAAAACTTGCACTCTTTCTCTTAAAGATAACAATTTCAATACGATTCATGGAATACAGCATCACTTCAAATCATAGCTTCATACAATTTTATTTTATTATTTTAAAAGAAAAAGATACACATTTATTAACATTAATATTAAAGAAAAAAAACTCTTCTTTAAAAGATAACCAAGCTAACCTGGCCACCATTTCCTTGAGGAGCTTGTAACGGGAGGGTTGGGACCGCATTAGGAGCATCTTCTCTAATCTCGTTGTTGCGTGCTCCTCCCGAGGTAATATTCTGGCGTTTCCGGGATGGGGCCATCTTGGACATTGCCTTGTATAGGGCTCACTGTTGCGGTCGAAATGCTCCAGTCAGATCTTAATTCTGAGATCGTTTGCTCACCGAATGAGCAAAAGACCACAGCGCATGAACCCTCTCTAAGGCCAAAATCTCTTGCTAAAGTCCACCCAGATGGGAGGAGGGATTTGTGAGATGTCCTTTTAACAAAAACGTTTTGATGAAGGGGAGAAGGGTGCTGTTGTAAGTCTCTTCACATGGAGGGGGGGGAGAGAAAGCTAAAGGACACTGCCTAACAAGGGGGAGTAGAGGAAAATTGCCTTATCTAAAAAGTGGCAGACGAGGGGGTGTTGAGAGGGGCGGCTACACTGCAGCAATGTAAGTCTCTTCACATGGAGGAGGGGGGGGGGGAGAAGAGCTAAGGACACTGCCTTCTAACAAGGGGGGAGTAGAGGAAAGTTGCCTTATTTGAAAAGTGGCAGATGAGGGGGTGTTGAGAGGGCGGCAGTAGCAAGGGGCGGTACACTGCAGCAAGTACACTACACAAGGACAGATGGCGGCAGTAGCAAGGGGCGGTACAGACGGCGACACGGCAGAGTATAGGCTATGCAGAAATGCGTGCTACCCATGGAGCACCCTAAGGGTTTATATAGCTGTGAGGTACGGGTGTGGGAGCTGTGCAAAGCACGATCGAAAGGACGGTGTGTCGGCAAAGGCTGTGGATCAGTGGCCTGCATGGCTGTGGGGAAAGGTACGGTGGTGATTAACAAGGAAAGGAGTGGTACGCATGTACCTTATCTTGTCAGAGACAGCATGGGTGTCCATGTAGTGGTGCGTGTGGACCACACAGTGGGTGTCCGACCTTTGGTTCTTGTACGGGCACCCTGGTGAGTGTGTACAGTCCCTTTTTTTGGGGCGGGGTCTCCAAATTTAGGGCGCTAGCCTCAACAGCGTGCTGGATTGCTCGGGAGGTGAAATTTTTTTTTTTTGTCCGAGATGTTTCCCTGGTCGTTGGGGTGCAGACCATTCGTCAATTGGACGCGTGATTGTGCATTTATTAAGGTTTAAAGGTCGTCGTTTTTTAACTAAAAATAACTAAAATTTACATATAAGCTTGATCCGCTGTCCGTTTTGGATGCTATAAAATCTTATATTAGGATAAAATTGCACGCAAATTTCAAATTTGGGCTCGAAATTCAAAGATTCTAAGTAGAAATGGCTCATTCAATAAAATCATTGATTTTTATACTATAAAAACTCATAGATTCATCTATGTTACACATACGATCTTTTATATATATATTTGATTTTTGTATGACCACCCTTTGATTTCGAGGACAAAGTCATTATAAGAGGGC
>NC_141078.1:21466400-21498900 GCF_041138505.1 Cibotium barometz
AATATTAAATTTTAACACATGGGGATGCATGATGAGGTGTGTTCACTCTTAAATAAGTGTATCTTATATACAATGTCTTTTGTCTTCTCTTTTGCATACATATGTATGTGATTGTGTGTGCACATACACACGTATGTATGATTGTGTAATGTCTTCACACGTGCATGTGTCGCGTGCATGTGTTGTGCAAGTGTCTTGATTGTGTGTATGTGTTAATATATGTGTGTATGTCTTGATTGTGTGTATGTGTTAATGTGTATTTGTTGTGTGTGTGTGTGTACATGGTGTGTATGTTTTTATATATGTGTATCCATAACAAGTGTCTACATGTACGTCTGTGTGAGCATGTGAATATACTCATGTGTACATCTATGTGTGTGCACGTGCAGGTGCATATGTGTGTGTGTGAGTGTGTGCATGTCCATGTGTGTGCACATGTACTTGTGTATGTGAGTGTATTTATGTGCTTGTGTGCATGTATACACATGTGTGTATGTGCAAGCTTGAGTATGTGTGCAAGTGTACATATCTCTATATGTTGCATGTGTGTCCATGTGTGCGAGTGTGTGTATGTGTGTTTGTATGCGTGTGTGCATGTATCATGTGCTTGTGTCTATGTGTTGTGTGTGTGTGTGTGTGTGTGTGTGTGTGTGTGTGTGTGTATGCATGAACATACATGTGTGTGCATCGATATACATATAAATCTATTTATATATATATGCTTACGTACTTATAGATACACATACATACATAATATATATAAGTGTGTGTGTATGTATATTCTCTCTCTTACATATGCACATAATATATATGTTTGTGTGTGTATGTGCAAGCTTGAGTATGTGTGCAAGTGTGCATATCTCTATATGTTGCACGTGTGTCCATGCGTGCGAGTGTGTGTGCATGTGCAAGCTTGAGTATGTGTGTATGTGCAAGCTTGAGTATGTGTGCAAGTGTGCATATCTCTATATGTTGCATGTGTGTCCATGCGTGCAAGTGTGTGTGCACGTATCATGTGCTGGTGTCTGTGTGTTGTGTGTGTGTGTGTGTGCATGAACATACATGTGTGTGCGTCGACATACATATAAATCTATTTATATATACATGCTTACATACCTATAGATACACATACATACATAATATATATAAGTGTGTGTATCTATAGGTATGTAAGCATGTATACAAAGATTTCATGTGAGATGTGAGATTTCATGAGAAAGATGTAAAATTCAAAATTGCGTTGGAAGATGTGAGATTTGGCTCCTCCTCAGGCTGGCTTGCAAGAGGAGTGGTGTAAGGACCCCGACCCGTAGGGCGGGGGAATCCTTTTGATAGGCGGTTAAGTCTCGTGCTATTTTTCAATTGACAACACCTCGATCTCGTAGAAATATGAGGTTACGAGCAAACGGATGGACCTAACTCTATCTCGCAGGGGAAGCGTAGTCATCCTAAAGAAAATTCTAATCCCCAGCACGAAATGTGTGTGGAGATGGAACAAGACCCACACTTGGTTCAAGGAAGCCAACGCCTTTTTCCCCCGTATGTGTGTGGAGATGGAACGAAATGTGTGTGGAGATGGAACAAGACCCACACTTGGTTCAAGGAAGCCAACGCCTTTTTCCCCCGTATTTCATGAGGCACGGCTGTTGGCTCGGTCCCCTAAAACAAGTCTTGTTCGTGACTCTACTATTCCCTAAGTATCGTAAGTTACGACTAGTAGAAAGCTACCCGACTGATCGGGTCCACCCATCCTTAGAATGGTACCGTCAGGGCATCCATTCTCCCACTTTCCACACACTCACCCGTTCAATTGTTTTCTAATTATGTCCGACCACACTGTGAAACACTTAAAAACAAATTCCTTTGTTAATTAATTACACTTGATTCCTTAAAAGAAATCTTCCTTAGCACAACATTGAAATCAACAAACATACTTACAGTGAAAAATATTTACAAAGACCCTCGAACCGGGCCGATATTCCAATCCAAACTTCATGTCCAAACCATAACCATAACCATAACCACAATCCAATCACAACCACAACCACAACCACACCGATGATCTAGAATTCGATCTTCCAGCCTCAACCAGCTGGGTAAACCTCACGGACTGTCTCCCCTCGTCGTCAGCCAACCGATGAGGGCCAAGCCGTCCTGTCACCCCCTCAGGTACTGTCGCTTGTACAAAACCCTCTCGTCCTTCGGAGGGGACGTCTCCTCATGAGGTGGGGGTTAAGTCACCGCACTAGCCTGGACCCACAGAACTAGGCAGCATATATACATCACCCTGGTGGTGAAATCCAATTCCCAGTGGCATAGGAGGGGATTACCCTGGGCCGACTCCCGGCCTCGCTATATCCTCCGCCCGGCTACACAAGCAAGCACGAAGTTAGCTAAGGGGGGGAGAAGCTGTACCTGCATGTTAGCAATAAACCAGTAGTGTATCCAATAAAAAGAGACATAGTCTTTATTCAATAAATTCACACATTAACAAAAACCATCGTTTCGGAAAGACAATGATTCAAAAGCAAGATTATTTTCTTATAACTTTACTTAAGAGTAACCATAAGGTACTTTAGGCCATCTATACTAGGGGTTTAACCTTAGTCCCTTTCCTATTATTTCAAATCTTTGCATTAAGCTTCATAAGAGAGAATTTTACTTAAACTTGTTAAATGACCAACCTGGTTATCGTTTTCGTTCCTATTCGCTTCAAGAGGGGCGAAGTCGATTGCAGGGATGCGATTCGTTTTATTCCCTCCTTGGGCAGCACGTGGTTCTTCATTTTGGCGACGTTTCGGCGCCATAAGAGCACTAGAGTTTTAAGAGGATGGAGAGAAAGCGAGGTGAATATAAGAGGTTGGGAGCGTGGAGAGAAAAGAGAGAATTCTACTGGTTCAAACGGATTCGAAAACGGAGTCCGTTTGGGGTAGGAAAAGCTTGTTGGGCTTATGGGTAGGAACGACCTCTTAGCCTAAGTTTAAGTCGCCGCATATGGGGGGGAATTGAGAGGGTGTCCTTAACTTGGAGAGCTCTTGAGAAGAGTGTACGTCTAGGGAGGCCTAGGGAAGAGTAAGGCAAGGGTTGGAGGAGAAGCACACTTTAAGTCTATTCACACAGGGGGGGGAGAAGAGTGTAGGACATGTCCTAGAGCTTGAGGGAGGGCTTGCGCCTAGGGCCTTGCTGGGGGCTTGTCTGGAGAAGGGGGCTGGGAGGGTCCTTTTATAGGTGCTGGAGGGTGGACGTCCGGGTGCGGGAAGGTAACACCTGGGTGGTGTAGGTGTCCGGGAGAGAGTGTGGGCGTGAGACACCTGGGGGTGGAGGTGTCTCGAGGAGAGAGAAAGTGTGACACATGGGGGTGGAGGTGTCCCCAAAAGAGAGAGAGCGTGACACCTGTGGATAGAGGGTTCTGGGAGGAGGCGGTACGTGTAGGGGTGTGCTGGAGGGTGCGTCTAGGTCGTGTACACGCTTGGGTGTCTCGGGTGGATTGTCGGTTTTCTTCACGGGCGGCGCCCGGTGGTGGGACCCACACCGGCCGCCCGAGGGGTCAAAAACTTTTTTTGACGGAAATGTCCGGCCTTGTCCCGTGACCATGGGGGCGTGTTCCGTTCGTTGATTAGATGCCTAGATAGTTACTATTTTAGGTCGGAAGTTCGCAGATTAAAGGCTTAAAAGCTTAATTAAACCCATTCCGGGTACCCGTTTTTAGTTCAAAAAAAACTATTTTAAGCGTAAAATTACGTGTAGATTCCAAATTTGGATTCAAAATTACAAATTTCTAAGCAAAAATGGCTCATTTTCCAAAAATAGGAGTTTTTTTATCGTAAAAATGACAAACTAAGTTATATTTTTCAACTCTGAAGCAAGTACATTGTTATTTACAATGGGTATGTTACATCTTTTTCAACTCTGAAGCAAGTACATTGTTATTTACAATGGGTATGTTACATCCTTCCCTACTAAAAGAACTCGAGATGTCCTCATCTCGGCACGAACTCTGGGTAATTCTTTTGGAGGGTTGACTGTTCCTCCCAAGTGGCATCCTCCTCAGGGTAATCTTTCCATTCCACTAAATGTTCCCTAAGGATTCTATTGCGAAGCACTCTTTCCCTAGAGTCGATGATTCTATTAGGTCTCATTTCAAGGACTCCCTGAGTTGGCATTACAATTTGTTCATCATCAAGAACATGATCAGGATGAGGCACATATGGCTTTAGTAAGCTTACATGGAATACATCATGGATTTTGAGGTCAGGTGGGTTGGGAGGCGAAGTTTGTAGTCATGTTTTCCCAAACATTTGATGACTTCATAAGGCCCACAATACCTTGGACTCAGCTTCCTAAATTTTCCAAGAGATAAAGAACTTCTCTTTGGCCGCACTCGAAGAAAAACTTTGTCTCCTTGCTGAAAAATTCTTTCAGATCTTTTGGTATCAGCATAATGCTTCTATCGATCCTGGGCGGCTTTAATATCCTTACGAATGGCTTTGGTTTGTTCTTCCATTTCTTCAAGCATTATCTTGGAGGCTTCAACCTTTAGTGTGGGGTCAGAGAAATTTAAGGGAGACAAACATTCCTGACCATAAAGAGCTTTGAATGTTGACATCCCTATGCTTTGGTGATAGGATGTATTGTAAGAGAATTCCACTAGAGGGAGATACTGAATCCACTTCTTTGGTTCACGCCCACAATAGGCTCTCAGGATGTCTTCTATAACCTGATTAACTCTCTCAGTTTGACCATCTATTTCTGGGTGGTAAGCTGTACTGAAACAAAGTTGTGTTCCAATAGCCTGGAATAATGATGTCTAGAACTTTGAAGTGAAGTCAGAGTCCCGGTCACTGACTATTCTTTTTGGCAATCCATGAAGCCTAAAGATTTCCTTGATGAAAAGGCGGGCAATATCAGAAGATTTAAATGTCTTCTTTACTGGGATAATATGGGTCACTTTGGTAAGCATATCCACAACTACTAAAATAGAATCATACCCTCCTTGTGTTGTGGGAAGACTTGTGACAAAATCCATACTGATACATTCCCACTTCATCTGAGGAATGTCCAGAGGTTGGAGTTTCCCGGGCATTTTGATTCTTTCAGCTTTAATCCTTTGACATGAAAGGCATTGTCTGATGTATTAAAGGATATCTCTCTTCATTCCAGGCCAAAAGTAACTTCTCCTTAAGGCATTCAAGGTTTTTGCATAACCTGGGTGTCCTGCTACAGGGCTACCATGAGCTTCATACAAGATCATCTTCTTTAGTGCAAGATCTTTGGGAATACATAACCTATGCATGAAGTAGAGGCATTCATCATCGAGGGTGTATCCCTTGATCAATATATTTTCCTTTTCTGTGGGTGCCTCCTTGTGAACTAAGCTTACTAGCTTTTGGTAATCAGGGTCATGAAGTGAAACCTGCTTTACCTTCTCTAGGATGGGGTTATTGGGCATAGAGATTGCACTTAGGAAGGATTTGCGAGGACTGAGGGCATCTGCTACAACATTATCCTTTCCAGGATGAAATTTGATATCAAAATCAAACTCTTGCAGAATCTCAATCCACCTCCTTTGCCTCATGTTGAGATTAGGCTAGGTGAAGATCCCCCACTTTAAACTCTGGTGGTCAGTTACAAGCAGAAACTTACAGCCTAGGAGATAGTGTCTCCATAACTTGAAACAATGAACAACTGCAAGGAGTTCCAAATCATGGGTGGCATAATTGACTTCATAGGATTTAAGCTTACAAGAAGTGTAAGCCACATGCCTTCCTTCTTGAATTAAGACACCACCAAGTGCAAGGCCACTAGCATCAGTGAGACAACCTCAAACTCTTTGGTGAAGTCAGGGAGCTTCAGAACTGGTGCTGAGGTGAGGATAGTCTTAAGTTGGCTAAAACTGATTTGGTGGATTGGTAACCATACTATCTTACATTCCTTCTTGAGGAGATCAGTTAAGGGTGCGGCTATCTTGGCATAATCCTTGATGAAGATCCTATACCATCCTGTGATGCCTAGAAACCCACGGATTTCTTTGACTGTCCTAGGGGGTGGCCATTCCAATATATCCTTGACTTTGGCAGGGTCTACTGAGATGCCCTTTGAGGAGACAATGAACCCTAGGTATTCAATTTGGGAAGTGAAGAAGGTACATTTGCTTTTCTTGGCATAGAGCTTATGTTCGCACAGTATTTGCAATACTTTGCGTACATGCTCCTCATGTTCCTCTTTTGAATGAGAATAGACCAAGATGTCATCAAAGAAGACAAGGACAAATTCATCCAAGTAGGGTCGGAAGATATCCTACATCAGGCGGTTGAAGGTGACGGGAGCATTGGTTAGTCCGAATGGCATGACTGTAAATATATAGTGGCCATAGCGGGTATTGAAAGCGGTTTTGGAGATATCTGATTCCTTGATCCTAATTTGATAGTAACCAGACCTTAAATCCATCTTGGAGAAAACTTTGGATCCATAAAGTCTGTCAAGAAGTTCGTCGATGCGAGAAATGGGGTATTTGTTTTTGACAGTGACCTTGTTTAGGCCTCGGTAGTCAATACAAAGATGAAGCGTGCCATCCTTCTTTCTCTGGAAAAGAACAGGCGCTCCCCATGGAGAATTACTAGGGCGAATGAATCCTTGCTCAATGAGCTGCCTAAGTTGTTCCTTGAGCTCTATGGCTTCAGGAAGAGACATTTTGTAAGGCCTCCTTGAAACTGATTCAGCCCCCCCAGGGATTAACTCAATCCCATGATCTACTTCTGGAGATGGGGGTAGTTTTGTAAGTTCCTCTGGAAAGATATCTGAAAACTCCTGGAGCCAAGAGGGTTCTAAATCTGGGTTGCTTTCTTCTACCTTGTTGAGTTTGACAAGGAAGATCTGTTGGCCTTTGCGCACTTCCTTAAGAAGGCGATTAGCTTTGACCAAATAAAATTTGGGTTTACCTGTTTTTCCCTGGGCTGATACTACCTGTCCTTGACTATTCTTAAAGGTGATGCTTCCTTCAGCACAGTGAATGTCAGCATTGTTTGCAATTAAATTAACCAGTCCATACCAAGGATTCCATCATAAATCCCTAATGGTAAGCTTCTGAAATACCCATGGGTTGATTCACCACCCAATTCAATTTCAAGATCTCCCACACAAT
Organism: Cibotium barometz; assembly: GCF_041138505.1. Taxonomy (NCBI): domain Eukaryota; kingdom Viridiplantae; phylum Streptophyta; class Polypodiopsida; order Cyatheales; family Cibotiaceae; genus Cibotium; species Cibotium barometz. Next base: position 21,473,542 of record NC_141078.1, read on the forward strand.
GTCAGGATACTTCTTCTTTTCCACTAGCTAACTCAACAATCATTGCTTGGGCTGGTTTTTGATCTAACTGTAACTTACGCAAGCATTTTGGAGAAAGAAATGAATGCGTACTACCACAATCAATCAAGAGCTGGAAAGATCTACCTTGATAAGTAGCCAGAGCTTGGATAACAGAAAACTGCTGATTAGGTCCTTGATGTTCTATAGCTGCATGAATGGTGGCTTGCTCTTCTTCTTCCATCTCTAAAGTTGGTTCACCAATCATAGAGCAGACACGGGCAGTCACTCCACGACCTCTACCACGTCCACCACCACCTCGTCCAGCCTGGCGGTTATTAGGAATCCCACGACCTTGAACTACCCGGCCGCCTTGTGGAGCAGCAGTGACACTAGGATTGAGAGAGGGTCTTGCAAGTTTGGGGCATTCATTCCGGAAGTGGCCAACTTCATTGCAATAAAAGCACCTTTGGTCCCCATAGGATTCTGAAGTGGAATTAGCATAACTGTGGGGGGATAAAATTATTGGGGTATTGACCAATAGTGTTGTGGTGGAAATTCGATTGGTAATTCCTCTGAAGGCGCCCCCTTGGGTTAGACTCAGGATAGACTCTCTTTTTTGCTTGACCACTCTTTACTTCTTTAGCCAGAGGTTTGGCTCGGGTAAGAGCATCTTGCAAGGTAGTTGGCCTCATTGCTTCAAGGCGAGAATCCAAAGGTTCATTCAGCCCTTGGCAAAATCGGGCCACTTGTTGAGTGATCGACATAGGTGGAGCATATTTGCCAAGTGTGACAAATTTTGAGTAGTATTCCTCCAAGGTTAAGCTAAGCTGCTTGAGGCTGAAGAACTCGTTCATCTTAATAGATTCATGAGATGGGGGAAGATAACAGCCCTTCACAGCTTGCTTAATGTCACTCCAGGTTTGGGTATCTTCAGTGACGCCCTTATCTCGGCACCATTGCTTCCACCAAAGTTTGGCGTCCCCGGTAAGACGGAATCTGGCAAGCGTGGATTGATTCCCAATTCCTGTACCAGCAGCCGAAAAGTTGTTTGAACTTCTATCCAAACTTCTGCATCCCTTTCAATCTTTGAACCTGCCCCATTAAATGAGGGAGGTTGCATTTGTTTGAGGAGAAGCTTCTTCTCCTGTGTATCTGTATATAATGCATTGGGAGCAAGAAGTTGACGATCCTGGTTATCAATATGAAGCTAAATTTAGAATCATGTCACTTAGGCGGTTTAATACACATAAGACTGAGTGTGAAAATCAAAACCTTTTATTCCAAACTTTAATATTTACAAGTGAACCAAGCCATTTACAAGGATTGGACTAAATCCAATCTTATTTTGTTACATGGTAGTCCTCTAGGGAACCTAATAAAGATCTGCGGCGGTGGTAGCATTGAAAAAGTAGGGGGTTTCTCCCATGGTTTCAAGAACTCGATAAGTCTCTGGTAGGGGAGGTAAACCTCGTCTAGAAAGACAGGTAACGGCTACTCTATCAGGGGATACAACTCGAGTCACACTATCATAAACCCATCGATTCTGCAACATGCGATTCCCATCGATAGTGACATAGGTGTTACGAGGAGTGCCAATAAACCAGAACAGGCGAACCATCCACAACATCTCGACATATCGGCCGCTCGTTGGTGAGATTGCCGACGTGCTCAGCTCGAATGATGAAATAGGTAGATCGACGATGCCAATACTCAGCTCTGGTCCATCCCCTTTCGATGCGAGTGTAATGAGGAAGGGTTAGCTTGTCTACAATGTGCATCATAGTGTCACGGAACTCAAATTCGGAAGAGCGACAAGCAGTCATGAACATGCATTGGAATACCAGGAAGCGAGAATAGGGATCCATCTCGTCCTCCTGCATCCAGCCGTAACTAGATTAGTTTAATAAGAATTCCTAGATCAACAAGAGAATACAATATGAAATCTCCCAAGTCTAAACCTGCTCTGATACCACGTGTAAGAACCCCAACCCGTAGGGCAGGGAAATCCCTTTGATAGGGGTTAAGTCTCGTGTTATTTTTCGATTGACGACACCTCGATCTCGTAGAAATACGAGGTTACAAGCAAACGGACGGACCTAACTCTATCTTGCAGGGGAAGCGTAGTCATCCTAAAGGAAATTCTAATCCCCAGCACGAAATGTGCGTGGAGATGGAACAAGACCCACACTTGGTTCAAGGAAGCCAACGCCTTTTTCCCCCGTATTTCATGAGGCACAGCCGCTGGCTCGGTCCCCTAAAACAAGTCTTGTTCGTGACTCTACTATTCCCTAAGTATCGTAAGTTACGACTAGTAGAAAGCTACCCGACTGATCGGGTCCACCCATCCTTAGAATGGTACCGTCAGGGCATCCATTCTTCCACTTTCCACACACTCACCCGTTCAATTGTTTTCTAATTACGTCCTACCACACTGTGAAACACTTAAAAACAAATTCCTTTGTTAATTAATTACACTTGATTCCTTAAAAAAAATCTTCCTTAGCACAACATTGAAATCAACAAACATACTTACAGTGAAAAATATATACAAAGACCCTGGAACCGGGTCGATATTCCAATCCAAACTTCATGTCCAAACCATAACCATAACCATAACCATAACCATAACCACAATCCAATCACAACCACAACCACAACCACACCGATGATCTAGAATTCGATCTTCCAGCCTCAACCAGCTGGGTAAACCTCACGGACCGTCTCCCCTCGTCGTCAGCCAGCTAATGAGGGCCAAGCCGTCCTATCATCCCCTCAGGTACTGCCGCTTGTACCAAACCCTCTCGCCCTTCGGAGGGGACGTCTCCTCATGAGGTGGGGTTAAGTCACCGCACTAGCCTGGACCCACAGAACTAGGCAGCATATATACATCACCCTGGTGGTGAAATCCAATTCCCAGTGGCATAGGAGGGGATTATCCTGGGCTGACTCCCGGCCTCGCTATATCCTCCGCCCGGCTACACAGGCAAGCACGGAGTTAGCTAAGGGGGGGAGAAGCTGTACCTGCATGTTAGCAATAAACCAGTAGTGTATCCAATAAAAAGAGACATAGCCTTTATTCAATGAATTCACACATTAACAAAAACCATCGTTTCGGAAAAACAATGATTCAAAAGCAAGAATATTTTCTTATAACTTTACTTAGGAGTAACCATAAGGTACTTTAGGCCATCTATACTAGGGGTTTAACCTTAGTCCCTTTCCTATTATTTCAAATCTTTGCATTAAGCTTCATAAGAGAGAATTTTACTTAAACTTGTTAAATGACCAACCTGGTTATCATTTTCGTGCCTATTCGCTTCAAGAGGGGCGAAGTCGATTGTTGCAGGGATGCGATTCACTTCATTCCCTCCTTGGGCAGTGTGTGGTTCTTTATTTCGGCGGCGTTTCAGCACCATAGGAGCACTAGAGTTTTAAGAGGATAGAGAGAAATCGAGGTGAATATAAGAGGTTGGGAGCGTGGAGAGAAAAGAGAGAATTCTACTGGTTCAAACGGATTCGAAAACGGAGTCCGTTTGGGGTAGGAAAAGCTTGTTGGGCTTATGGGTAGGAACGACCTCTTAGCCTAAGTTTAAGTCGCCGCATATGGGGGGGAATTGAGAGGGTGTCCTTAACTTGGAGAGCTCTTGAGAAGAGTGTACGTCTAGGGAGGCCTAGGGAAGAGTAAGGCAAGGGTTGGAGGAGAAGCACACTTTAAGTCTATTCACACGGGGGGGAGAAGAGTGTAGGACATGTCCTAGAGCTTGAGGGAGGGCTTGCGCCTAGGGCCTTGCTGGGGGCTTGTCTGGAGAAGGGGGCTGGGAGGGTCCTTTTATAGGTGCTGGAGGGTGGACGTCCGGGTGCGGGAAGGTGACACCTGGGTGGTGTAGGTGTCCGGGAGAGAGTGTGGGCGTGAGACACCTGGGGGTGGAGGTGTCTCGAGGAGAGAGAAAGTGTGACACATGGGGGTGGAGGTGTCCCCAAAAGAGAGAGAGAGCGTGACACCTGTGGATAGAGGGTTCTGGGAGGAGGGGATACGTGTAGGGGTGTGCTGGAGGGTGCGTCTAGGTCGTGTACACGCTTGGGTGTCCCGGGTGGATTGTCGTTTTTTCACGGGCGGTGCCCATGGGTGGGGCCCACGCCGGCCGCCCGCCGTCATCCCGAGGGGTCAAAAAATTTTTTTGACGGAAATGTCCGGCCTTGCCCCGTGACCAGGGGGCGTGTTCCGTTCGTTGATTAGACACCTGGATAGTTACTATTTTAGGTCGGAAGTTCGCAGATTAAAGGCTTAAAAGCTTAATTAAACCCATTCCGGATACTCGTTTTTAGTTGAGAAAAAACTATTTTAAGCGTAAAGTTACGCGTAGATTCCAAATTTGGATTCAAAATTACAAATTTCTAAGCAAAAATGGCTCATTTTCTAAAAATAGGAGTTTTTTGATCGTAAAAATGACAAACTAAGTTATATTTTTCAACTCTGAAGCAAGTACATTGTTATTTACAATGGGTATGTTACATCTTTTTCAACTCTGAAGCAAGTACATTGTTATTTACAATGGGTATGTTACAAGTGGTTATTTTGAATTAGCCCCACCTTCTTTGCCCACGTGGAGGGAGGTGGGGTTGTGGTTAATCTTGTATAGATTGCATTGGAAGATGTGAGATTTGGCTCCTCCTCAGGCTGGCTTGTAGGAGGAGTGGTTATTTTGAATTAGCCCCACCTCCTTTGCCCACGTGGAGGGAGGGGGGTTGTGGTTAATCTTGTATAGATTTAGTTCTTGCTCACCTTGGCCCTATTCACCATAGAAAGGAGCTCCTCAAGTACTTGTCAAGTTTGCGACTACAATGCATTTGGCAAACATTAACACCAGCACATTGCCAACAAAAATATGAATTCATTCATTAGCTTCTATTTAGCAATCTCATAATGAATTTGTTCCCCCTTACTGAAGATGAACTCTGAGATCTCGCTTCAATACAACCGCTCATTCTGCCTCCATAGCCTCTTTCTTCTCTTCTTTGAATCTCCAAGTTGATTGTTTGTTGCCATGTGCAGAACCCACGAAACCCAAAGCATATATTAGACTATATAAAACCTTAGCCATATATATATATATATATATATATATATATATATATATATATATATCTATACAGGATTAACCACAACCCCACCTCCCTCCACGTGGGTAAAGGAGGTGGGACTATTTCAAAATAACCACTCCTCCTCCAAGCGTGAGGAGCCAAATCTCACATCTTCCAATGCAATTTTGAATTTGAATCTAAGAAGATCTCATCTCACATCTTTCAATGAAATCTTTGTATACATGCTTACATACCTATAGATACACACTTATATATATTATGTATGTATAGAGCTGCCACGATGGCCAGAATCACCACATCACCACCGCTTTCTGAGAGCTGCCACCACGATGGCCAAAATCACCACATCACCACTGCCTTCTGAGAGCCGCACGATGGCCAGAATCGCCACCTCTTCTGACGTTGCACTCCACCACCACTGCTAGAACACTCTCCTCATCTTGGCTGTAGTGCTACCCCGACACAGGCCACTACGCATGTTTCTTGATGCGTAGGAGAAGGTGGTGAGTGGTGGTGCTACGTATGTCGAACGGAAGTTCATACTAACAGCGATGAAAGCTTTCTACGACCCTGCATGAGTCAAAGCTACGCCGACCAGCTCCTGGTGTCCTACGGCTTTCTACGTCCTGTGGTGGCTGGTGGTGTTGCTCGCCTTTACATTCCCTACGGCAGTGGCTCTTTCTTTTGTACCTCCTCCTTCACTGCTAGTCGGGTGATGATCATGCAGTAGAGAGCAAGTCATCTATCCCTAGAGCAGTGGATGCGGGCGTAGACTTTGTCCGCCTCTGTGTCGACGGCAAGAAAATTGACAGAGACGACCCCACACAGTATGGTGCTGGTAAGGGCAATGCTGCGAAGGAGCTGGGGTGGCGAGGCTGCATGCTCTACATGGCCCTCTGGGAAGTATTTTACCTTGGTGCAGCTTACCACTTAGCAGTAGCTCCCTGTAGGAGCACTCTCGGGCCTGAGGCTAGACCATCACCATGCCTAACCCCTTAGGCAAAGCCCTCATGCTCCATACCCCCACGCCTTTGAATCTATTGCCTCCCGCTTCATACCACCACGCCTTCACATCTTCATTTGAATCTGATGGTGACGCAGCAACAGTAGAAGTGGCATAACCGCCCTTGCCTTCCGTTGTGAGGTAGCAATAACAGCAACAATGGCACAACCTCCCCCTCCCTTGCCTTTCGTTGGTTTCTTTTTCACCTGTGAATTTGACTTGAAGGTTTTCTAAGGACCCAGCATCCTGCTGAAAGCAGCGACGTCTCCAAAAAGCAGGCAGAGAGGATGATTGAAGAGCGATCCAGATGCTAAAAGAGCTGAAATGCAAGAAAACACTTGTTAATGAGCAATCTTGCACAACTGAAGCTAGGGGGAAATGCTAATTTCTGTACCCTCCAAACCCCCAAAGCACACACCCACACACGGGACGGAAAGATGAACCAAGATTCAGATTTGTCCAGATATGAAGTGCAGAAAGAAACGAAAATGCTTCCAACAGAGTGGAATGCTACGGCAAAAAGGATGCCTTTCTTGTAAGGAGAGGAAAAAGCTCATCGTTAGAGCGATGTTGCAGATGGAGAGGCGGGGTGGCTACTGTCCAAGAGGTCGAATAAGAACCTATTAAAAGGCCGGCCTATGCTTTGCAGTGAAGTCTTCCTTCTTGCCCCTCTTCTACATCTCCGGAATGCTCCTTTACATGGGAACACCATCCTCCTCGACGTCCCTGCACTCCCCCGGAGTTCACTGCCAGGAGGTCTTCCATCGTCTCTGGCTTGAGATGCAAGAAGAAGGCTATGTAGACACTAAAGCAATGAGCTGTATGGTGTTGTGTGCAACCCTCCAAGAGAGAAAGAGAGGACGACCCAAACGGCTAGCATTTGAATTTGAAATAGAATTTTTTGAATTTGAAATAGCAATAGCCTTTATTTTTTGAATTTGAAAGATGTGAGATGAGATCTTCTTAGATTCAATTTCAAAATTGCATTGGAAGATGTGACATTTGGCTCCTCCTCACGCTTGCAGGAGGAGTGGTTATTTTGAAATAGCCCCACCTCCTTTGCCCACGTGGAGGGAGGTGGGGTTGTGGTTAATCGTGTATAGATAGATAGATAGATAGATATGAAACTCGCACATATGTTGCATGATGATGGCTTCACCATTAGTTTCGTGAGCAATTACTAGCACGCCATGCTTCAACTTTCTATCATATGAAACTCGCACGTATGGGAGGCACGATACAGCATGGCATGCACAAAGTGTCTCTTCCTGTGGGCACCCCCAAGCAGCTCAAGTTTTCCCGCTCTTCACTCCAGTTCCGAAAGTAAAAAGCAAATGTTATTGGACTTTGCCCACTTTTGTGTGTGTGAACAGACTCAAAATCTAATATGTGGGCAATGGGCATTCGCGACTTCCCCCAGGATACTTGCAGAATTTTTAATATAGAATTGATTTCCCCCAGGATACTTGCAGAATTTTTAATATAGAATTGCGTGGTGGTACCACAAAAAAACCGGCATTGGGCAAACGCAAACGCAAAGGCAGTAGCAGCAGCTGCTGGGCGCTTGCCGCCTGAAACTTTTACCCTGATCTGACAGAGACTCATTTAATTCTTTTTGTTCGGATTGAAGGGAAGCGATTCCCAAATCCCCTTAAAGGGACCGTGGTGTCCGTGGACCTCAAAGGCAGAGAGACTCTCGTCGAGTTTGTATTTGTAACTAGGTGTAGGGGATCTGCTTTTAAAGGTTGCTCACGTCCATTAGCGGGAGCTGGCTGGACTCCGAATCGCAGAGCTTGCATCTTCTGATGAAATGAACCAGAGTGTGACTCCGAATCGCAGAGCTTGCATCTTCTGATGAAATGAACCAGAGTGTAGGTGAAGTGATAGTAAGTGTAACTAGGTAGTAGGGGATCTGCTCTCTTAAAGGTTGCTCACGTCCATTAGCGGGAGCTGGCTGGACTCCGAATCGCAGAGCTTGCATCTTCTGATGAAATGAACCAGAGTGTAGGTGAAGTGATAGTAAGAGTTGAAAGCAAAAGCGAGGCCGTGGCAGCTTCTTTCCCAGCAAAGAATGGAGTGCCTCCTTGCCATGTTTTGCACAGGGATCCTTCGCAAGTCAGGACGCCCTCACCGCGTGCGATCGGACTCCAGAGCAACGGTGGCGGAAAGTGCGAATCTCTGGAGAGAAGAGTTAGCGAGGAGACCCACGATGCTATCTGGGAGGAGGTTGCGAGCCTTGATCTGAAGCCTGAGGAGCTAAAACAAGCTGCTCAGGGAAACAGCAGTAGTAGTAACGGTAAGAGGCCTGGCTCGCATCTGTCTTTGGAGAGAATGCCAAGAGAGGACGATCTGGACGAGCTGCGTCGGGACACAGAACCAAGGCACCATTCTTTGGATCTCGACATTCATATAAACGAGCCTAATCGCGTTTTATTGCAAGACCGCCTTTACTGCAGGCCTCTCTCAGATCACTTGGTAGAGAGGGACTTCTCTTTTCGTCCCAAAAGCTCAGGGCCAGATGTGCAGCGGTCTTCTTCTTCGCAGCGACTCGTAAGGCTTGTCTCCTCATCAAATTCAAATCATAAACTCCCGTCTCAACCGCAAGCACATGACCTGCGTGGTTCGCCATTAGAAGCAAGAGTAGAGGAGGAGGAGGAGGAGGAGAAGGAGGAGGAAGGGAGGTCGAGAGGAAGCGAAGCAGCAAGTTCTAGGTCCGAGAGTAGAAGAAAGTTGGGAGAAGGGTTAGTGAAATTGCAGCATGCGAAGGGACAAACCAATTCTTTTAGAAAGGGGGGAACTAAAGATGAAGAAGCTCGAGGAGGAGCATCACTAGAGGCTAGTTCTAATGCGAAAAGGAACGGCAAAGTTGAGATGAGCAGCTTGAGGTCCGTGACGCTGTCCAGGGAGCTTCTCAAGATGAAGACGAAATCGAGGTTGGTCGAGGTTTCTTTCCCATCTTCCCCTAGTGGCGTTGATGCTGCGAAGAGAGCGGTCGGGCACCCGCAGAGCCCCGCGAGGCCCTCGGTGCACAACGTGAACAAGGCGGACGATGGTGAGGAAGAGGACCCGTTCAAGGACATCGATCTCCAGGACAAGTTCAGGCAGGGGAATCTGAAGGCGATCACGGTGGCGCAGTGGGTGGCTTTCTTCGTGGTCATGGGTTGCCTGGTGTGCTCTCTAACTGTGAGAGGTCTGAAGGGGCGGCAGATGTGGGGGTTGGAGCTGTGGAAGTGGTTCCTGTTAGTGCTGGTGGTGTTGTGCGGGCGGCTGGTTTCGGGCTGGCTCATCCGCCTGCTGGTCATCATCTTTGAGAAGAACTTCCTGCTGCGGAAGAAGGTTCTCTACTTCGTGTACGGGTTGCGCAAGGGCGTGCAGAACTGCCTGTGGCTGGGGCTGGCCCTGCTGGCATGGAAGCTGATGTTCGATCCGCGCGTGGAGCGCTCCACGGCCAACCACAAGGCCCTTTCTCTCGTTACCAAGCTTTTTGAGTGCTTCCTCATTGCCGCCTTCATTTGGCTGGCCAAGCTCCTCCTTGTCAAGTCCCTCGCCTCCTCTTTCCATGTCAGCGCTTTTTTTGACCGCATCCAGGAGTCCCTCTTCAACCAGCACGTCCTTGAAGCCCTCTCCGGCCCCCCGCTTCTCGACCTTTCCTTCGAGTCCCAAAAGCCTCCCGCCCCGGCCGCGTTCAGCATGGGGAGAGGGGTTGGCAAGGACCAGAACCAGGCCATCAGCATTGAGGATCTTCAAAAGCTGTCTTCTCAAAACGTCTCAGCGGGGCTGATGAAGAAGCTCATGAATCTGGTGAAGCACCCGGGGATCGGCTCGCTGGTCAGCACCATCGACGAGTCCGTGTGTCTAGAGGACTCTCCCGATGACATCGAAATCAATAGTGAAATGCAAGCCAAGGCCGCTGCGAAGAGGATCTTCAAAAATGTGGCTCAACAAGACTCCATGTACTCTTCCACTCCTAAAATTGCACTGGCTCGTCACTAGTAGCAGTTTCCTAGGTTTAAGTTTGCATAGGAGTAGATGTCTGCCTCGTACAGTTTAATGGAGGAGCATTTGGCCACCGGTTGGGATGTTGGGCCTCACTACCTTGAAATCAAACTAAATTTTTCTGCGTGTCAGGAGTATTGAGAAAGAGGATCTCCTCAGATTTGTGACACCGGAGGAGGCTTGCAATGTTTTATGCTTATTTGAGGGTGCCAAGGAGACGGGAAAGATCACCAGGAAGGCATTGAAGAATTGGGTGGTATGCACACGCTATTTACGAGTCTACACATTCATGTTTCTTTAGCTCCTTTTGCTCTTGGATGGTGTGTTCTGTGCGCTGAACTTTATCTGTAGGTGAAAGTCTACCAGGAGAGGAGATCGTTAGCCCACTCTTTGAATGACACGAAAACGGCAGTGAAGGAGCTGCATAGGATGGCAAGTATGGTAGTGAGCATCATTATCATCGTGGTGTGGTTGCTAGTGTTAGGGATTGCATCCACGCATGTGCTTCTCTTCATCATGTCTCAGCTGCTGCTGGTGGGCTTCATGTTTGGCAACACGGTGAAGCAGGTGTTTGAGGCTATCATATTCTTGTTTGTGATGCACCCTTACGACGTGGGCGACAGGTGTATCATCGACGGGGTCCAGGTAGAGCAAACACGGCGCCAATATGCCAGTGAGCTTTTCGGATTTGGCAACCGCGTTGCCATGGTAACGATTTGTGGCCATGATTTGCAGATGGTGGTGGAGGAGATGAAGATTCTGTCCACGGTCTTCTTGCGAGCTGATAATGAGAAGGTGTTTTATCCAAATTCAGTGCTGGCCGTAAAGCCCATCAGCAATCTGTATCGCAGTCCCGACATGAAAGACGTCTTGGAGTTCGCCGTCCACATCTCCACGCCCACCGAAAAAATCACAGCCCTCAAGGAGAAGATCGCAGCGTATGTGGAACTACTGTACTCTCCATCCTCGCTTACACCACCTATGTTTCTCATGTTTCTACTTTGTGAGGCACTAATGTGGAGCCATTTTCGGGGAAACTATCAGGTACGTGGAGCGCAAGCGCGAGCACTGGCATCCCAAGTTCAGCGTGTTGGTGAAAGAGCTGGAGGATCTCAACCGGATGCGTCTGTCCGTGATAATGCAGCACACCATCAATTTCCAGAACTTTGGGGAGAGGATGAGCCGCAGATCTGATCTTCTCTTAGAACTCAAGAGATTCTTCTCCGATTTGGGCATCGAGTACCGCCTCCTCCCGCAGCCCGTCCACCTCATCTACGATTCCGCCCTTCCTCCGCCCCCGTCATGACCACCTACCAATGTCAGTCCATCTTATCTCGCAGCATGCTGGACTCATGAAAGCCACTCGTTGCCTTGCTACATCTACTTTGGCACTCTTTCAGTGGAATGAGTATAAAAGCAGACCCTGTATAGAGTCAACACCGTCCGCCCCTTCTTCCACGAAGTTTTTGCCTTTTTCCCATGAAGAATGACTATCACATCCAGTACTTTTATCAGGTTGCATCAGGATTCACGAATCGCACCAGGCCTCGTCAACAAATTTACATGAAGGGAGGAACTTTGGTCACACACATCTTTTCTTTTCTTTGAGACATAAAAGTTCCCTTTTAAGGTTTACCTCTGCTTTTATAGAAGGCGGTCTTTTTTTTTTGCAAAGGAAACTTTTATTTTAAGCCCCTCTCCCCAAACACCCCCAACGGAGAGACAGAGAGATTGGTTTTACCTCACATTATTCTACTTAAATACGCTATCTTTTGCATCATCTTTCTTATGACCCAAATTTCATCATAAAATTACCCTATGGTTAGATTTAATTCCTGAGAAGAGAATTACAAAAAAACGCTCCAACGTAAAGAGAGTTAAAGCACGTTTGGAGGAAGGTGATATTGGTCTAATTCATGAATTTTTTTGAGCCCATGGATCAAATTCATTATGATTGAAGGGGTCTCTTTTGTGATAAAATTCGAAGTAATGGGTGATGTGAAAAGTGGTGCTATCTCTGTTTCTCCTTAAATTGTTGTTTGACAACAAATAGAGACTTGCGTTTCATTTTGAGTTCTATTGTAAATAGGCTGGTCTCTTCATGTTAAGTACGGTAGTAGCTTTCTTAGAGCATATCAATTAGCCAAAATGTGGAGGCGCCAATAGTCCTTTGGTAGCAAAAAATGAGTATGGCAGCTCCTAGGAACTATATATTATTGTATATTGGTACGATTATGGGCTTTGATCTATGCCTCATGGAGTGTTAAATTTAGTTAAAGGTAATTGAAAATTGTTAAAAAAATTTTGAGACTTGTATCTATGTCTATGTCTTGTCTTTTCTCCTATCAACTTAATTCAGAGATGCGTGAATTCAAATATAACAATGTATGTACTTTTAAAAAGGGTTTCTATCATCGTTTAGTGGATGGGACCATGGAATCTCTTTGAGCTTGGAGTGGAATTTAAGTACGTAGTATTGACTTTTACACTTTATCTTAATTTTGTTTTCTCTTTCACTTTATCATAAGTTGTTTGCATATGTTTGGACTCCACTTTTGAGTTAATTAGCTTGTGCACTTATAATCCATTATTTATGAAATGGGTAAAAGTGTTTTGTATGGAACCTAATTACCTTTTTTGACTTGACATGTGATTTTTTGGGCTGTTATCATGATCTTCTAATGTGTGTTCATGCATATCTATTTGAATTAGTTATGGAAGGAACCACCTTAGTTTCCTTATTTGCATGAAAACACATATTTATAAGTGTTTTTGACTAAACTTGCGATATATGTTGACGTGTATCAAATTTTCTTGAGACATTAATGATTTTCAATATCTCTAATTTCACCATTTTTTTCATATGTTATAAATGATGTAGAAAAAAGTCTTAGGTAGAAAGTGACTTCTTTTGGGCACTTTTTACAGCAAACGTAGAAGGCACATTACCCCAATAAAGATTCTCTATTGAGACTTTTCTTTCGTGTTGATATTTTTTCCATGTTCTTTTTATCATATATGTTATGCACCTTGAATTTATATTGGAAAAAGTTTAAAACTACATAAAAGCTTTCTATAACCCTTAAAAAGGAAATTTTTATTTCCAATTAGGTTACCAAACTAGTGTAAATAAATTTTTTAATGCCAAATATGCCTAGGAAGTCCCAATCTGAGCCTTTTAAGTTTTCCGCATGCTTGAAAGGGTCAAAAAGCAATTGATTGAATGCTTATGTATTGCTTTGTGTGTGTGTGTGTGGAATTAGATTCCATGTAATGTATGGAGCCTCCCTTGATGATAGCAAGCAAGAGTTCTTTCTACTTGCGAAAGAAAATATGGATGTTGACGATTTAAAAGAACTAATGTCCAAAGATATGATGGAGGCTTGTATGAATGGAGTCATAAGAAGAGGACTACAACTACAACAAGATATGCTTCTCAATCAATCATTTCATCCCATCGGACCTTGATGGACACAATGCTAAACAAGTTACATGCAAGTGTTGAATGTTGACAATCAATCATTTTTTAATGTTGACAATCAATCGTTTCATCCCATGGGACCTTGATGGACACAATGCTAAATAAGTTACATGTTGACAATTAATCATTTTTGAATGTTTACAATCAATTGTTTCATCCCATGGGACCTTGATGGACACAATGCTGAACAGGTTGCATGTAAGTGTGGATTTACATTTCCATATCTAGCACTAGTAAGGACTAAGATGGATATGCTTCATACACCTCATCCTCAAGTTACAAGACTTGAACAAGCATTGAGGAAATTTTGGATGGGACTAGAGATGCAAAAGATATTAGGTATAATGTGCAGCCTAATATTATCCCAGTGGGGTGGTATTGTTGGTCGGGTCACATTGGATCCGGACCAATCATGGATGACCATGAGGTGGTGTGGTTGGTAGGGTCAAGTTGGACCCAACCATGGGGTGGTATGGTTGGTTGGGTCAAGTTGGACCCAACCATGGATGACCAATCATGGCCAACTTCACCATAGACCAATGCTAACACGAAGCTCGTTTATGGTCATTGTGTAAAAGTGTGTCCCATGTTTTCTCTCTTAATAATGCTAAGTCTTATAATCTTAAGCGTTGGATTTCATTCTTTACTATGATCCATATATCACCACTTAGGAATGGTCATGTGACACTATAGTGTATGTTTTTTATAAGAGAAGAGGGTAAGATAGTAAGGAATACACAAGAACTAATTTCCTACAAGAGACCCTTTGATCATAGGATGATGTGTCTACTGGAAGATACTAAGCTGAGAGCTAGCTTTTGGATTTGATCACTAGATCCATCTAGCTTGATCAAGCAAATTGGGTGGAGAGACAATTTAAGAGGATGAATGATTTTGAGCCTTGAAGTAGATAGGAAAGGAGAAAAATCTAGGTTGGGATGGGATCTCAATGGATTTTTCATTTGAATTTTGGCCTGCTCTCAAAGAGAACATGACCTATAGAAGTGGTGAGATGGAGAGTAGGATCAAGGAAAGACTAGTCAAGTTGGTGATTAAATAGATAACTTGTGACTAATTTTCACATTAAAGATCCATAACTATGTGTCGTTGTCATTAATAAAATGTTAACTAAAGTGGTGGCCTTAAGATTGACCCCCTTGCTTCAAAAGATAGTGGCTAAGAGTGAGCATGGGTTTATACAAGGTAGATCTATACTTGACAACATATATATTGCCTTAGCTGTTAAGGAGATGGCTCAAATCTTTAATAAAAAATATTACAAAAATAAATAAAAATTGCAATTCATGTACACATGAGCAAATGTCATCACATATTGCATATATATTCTCCGTCCCTTAAAAATTACATTTAGTGGCTCTTACAAAAACTAATAAGAAAACTAAGTTAAATCATCTTCATCTTCATCTTCAACTTCATTTCAAGGTAGGTTCTGGTAGCTTCAATCATACATGTTTGGAGAGCTGAATCCACAAGCCTCTATTTAATGGGTATTTGGTTGAAAAAATTGCCATAATAAGGTTTATTAGGCAAGGGATTCCCCTTGCCTCTCTTCTATTTGATGTGATCATTCACTCTTTATGAGGGAAAAATCAATGGATTACAATTGGCAAAAGGTGGATAGCTAGTTATACAATGCTTTTGTAGATGACTCAGTTCTTTTCTCTAGGAAGATGAGGAAAATGTGAGAGGAGCGCTATCACTCAATGTTTTTCCCATGCTTTAGGGTCCAAATGTGATTTGAGGAAGTCCAAGACTATTAGATTGATTGAAGTGAGGATGTCAAAGGGGACACCTAGGATGTCGAATCGGTGTGGAAGTTTCTAATGAGTAGCTATTTGATTGGGTCATTGTGAGATTGGAATATAAGTTGAAGATATGGAATAACACTCCATGCTAGGGTGGTTGTGATTAAATTTAACCTACATGCCCATGTATAGTTTCACCCCTTTCATTGACTTCAAAAAATGTCATTAGATCAACTTGATATCTCTCCTTGTAGGACCAATTCTTTCAAAAGACCCACTCATGGGGTTTCTTGGAAGAGGGTGTGTACTTCTAAGGACAAGGGGTGTTTGGGTATTCTTGATGTGTAGATCCATGCTAAAGCTACAATAGCCTCCTAGCTTGGAATTTTTTTGCCCAAGATCAACCATAGTCTATGATGATGAAATAGCTCTCTTTCCCCTTCCAAGTCTAAATTAAAGGCAAGTGGAATGATCTCTCTTAGAGTGACAATATTTTGTGATCAAATCTTTCCATAAACCCTAGTTTTCTTCATCATTTATCTAGTTTATGGGGAATCTTGATAGTTTGGAGAGAACTGTTGATTGCTGTGTAAATCTTGGTACAAAGTTTACAAAAAATGGTGTACAGATTACAATCTTTTTGCAGATTAGAGCAGATTTATGTGCAGTTTATAGCTCTATTGTAGATATAGGCAAAGTTTGCTATGCAGAATGGTTTAGTGTATAAATCTATTATTACAAGTTTTGTAGAATGTGTTGAGAAGAGTGTAATTTACAAGGTTCTTGGTGAAGATTGCCATAAAGTTTGCAAGATTATGTACAAAAATCACCAACAAATTTGGGTGCAAACTTAAACAATGAGTGATTCTTGATTAAAACTTTCCTAATCTTGGTCATTTCTTGTAAGAAGTTGTGTTTCTTTAAGAGAAATTGCCAATTCAAGAAACCGTGATGTTGAAATTGATATAAGAGAAGCAAGATTAGTGCATCTTGTTAGAAGAAATGTAAGATTATTACAATAGTTGGTGATTAAGACCAATTTGGACAACATTTTGGCATGAGATATACAAGCTTATGTAGCTCTTGATATAGTTTTAAACATATCTTGGTGCAGATTCATTAAGTTTACAAAGAAAATTTTGTAGAAGTGAAGATCTTTGTGTTATAAGATCCATGAGAGGGTGTAAGCCTACAACAAACTTCTGAAGATTAATAAATTAATGTATATTCTAATCTTGAGGAACACATTAATAAATTGATGTATGTAAGAACCTTGATGGACACAAGACAAAAATTAACAAAAAAGATACAAGAATGCAAGATTGATCAGTTTTAAGCAAGAGGATCAAAGATTACAATATAACGTGCATGTTTTTGGCCCTCAGTTTTAGCTTGGTTTATACAACCAACTACCCCGTCGGGAATTAAATCCAGTCGTCTATTGGTGTGTAAAGTGTGCTCCATACACCACAAGGTTTGGGGTGTTAGCTGTTGGAGGAGCAATACATATCATTAATTGATATGCATGCAAAAGAGATTTGCAGCAAGATAAGGAGGGTGCAAGAAATGCATTCTTCAAGAAGTTGCATGTAGTTTTAGTTTACAACAAGATTACTATGTAAATGTGTTCAAACTTGATTCAACTAGTGTTTGAGTTGCAAACTTAAGCTTAATTAAACTGGGACCTTCTTCTAACCCTATCTGCAAGGTCTCCTTGGCTTGCTCCATTGTAGTGAGATCAGCTGAAGAATTGACAGACAGGAGGATAAGTATACACTATCACATCTAGTATGGGACCAAGACCATCATAGAATAAGCAATGGACGAGAAACATGGAGGCTAAGGCTATGACACAAGATCTAACTGTTGGAGCTTGAGTCCGGACTGGCATTCGTGGCAATCAAATGAGAGGATGTGCAAAGAGGGCTGAATTTCGAGATCATTCGATTTAAATGATAAGGGGGCTCAAGTTGTTGCAATCATCTAATCATGACCTTGGCTGTGGAAGAGTACAGAAAACTCTAGGGATGCAGGCTGAAAGCACTTATCTAGCTAATCTTGAGGACTTCTCAAGGCCTCACACAGAGTGAAGGCGACAAAGGCCTACATTAGATGAGCCTTCCCTACCCTTAAAATCGTTAGGATGTTTACAACAAAAGAATACAACAAGCGTTCAGAGCATTGAAGTATAGGAGATGCTTATTGTTTACAAGAGAAGAATATAGGTGCCACCAAGCTTGTTAAGCATTGAAGTATTGGAGATGCTTCTTGAGACCGTCAGCCACGGTTGCATGCACTGTAACCAACATGGAAAACAAGCAGTCAAAACACAGACGTTGATCGTCGTGTTCACGGGTTTTATGATGTTCATCTCTTTGCAGCAAGTATAACTGCAGCAAGTATAACTCAACTCAGTCAATACATTTTTGATTATCTAAGTTTCTCAGCTTCATTTTAAGAAAGTTGGGAGTGCTCTATTCCATGAAGCTTAAGGACACGAGGCATGGAGATGGAGAGGAGCTCTGCGAAGGCGAATAATTATCAGGCACAACTCAGTGGCATCATCGCCGCTTGCAAGCGTAAGATCCCTTTAGAAGCCTTTTGAGGGAATTAAAAAAAAAATCTTGTAGATGTTGAATCTACTTGCCCTTCAGATGTATGGTTCTTTGTAAGCTTTGGGAGGGAATTGAGCTTTTATGGCTTTTTTAATGAGGTTATAAAAAAAAAGAAAGAGAAAAGCCAAACAGCTAAAAAAAAAGTAAAAGAAAAAGAGAAAAGGTATGGCTTGCCGGTGTGGCAGCGGCGGCGGCAGCTGAGCAGAGCACGAAGAGAAGGAAAAAGAAATTGTTCGAGACCCTCACATTGTCCAATTTCCAATTTGCTGAATTCTGAAGGTTTCCAATTTCTGAGTTTAGAAGAGTGATGCTCTCAACCCTTGCTCAATTCATCCATGGCTTTTGATTTGGAAGAGGTGAAGGAAATTGAAAGGTGATTTGGGTTGAAATGTGGTTTTGAAAAGAGGTTTTGGGAAAGATGATGAAGATCATTAATCCTTGATCTAAAGATCCATCCAATGCTTCACAAAATTTCCATAAACGATTAACCTTTTGTCCAAAGTTTTCATAGCTTTGCTTTCTTTACCCTTTGGCTTTTTGTGAGCTCCTCTCTTTGTCCAAAGTTCTCGGAAGCTTTTCGTTTACCCGTGAGAATTCTCGTTTGATTTGTTGAAGCTTTAATAATTTTTTAAAATAAAACCTTTGGCCTTCTTTGCTCTAATTGATTGCCTATATGTTGCTTTTAAAATTTTCTTAAAAAATCCTTCTTTTTGAGTGGTCCACAAAGCTCTAATGCCACTATCAGGATCTTTAAGACACTTGGAGAAGGAACTCTAATTTTCAATCACAAAAATTAGAGTATAATATATACTTAACACACATTAAAGCATAAATCTTAATTTAAAAAAACTAAATAAACAAAGAGAGATTGAAAATAGAGTAGAGGCCATTATTAACACAAGATTGGGTTGAAGCTCCCATGGATGAGTGTGGCCCTTGTACTACTTATACATATTTATATATACTTGAGAAAGCTTGCTTTTCAAAAAGATAACTTCAAAAAACAAAGCACAAGTGCTTTTTTGAGTTTTTGAGCGTAAAAGCTCTTTAAAAATATAGCAAGTAATAATATAAAGTCTGGGGCCTATCAAAATTATAAAATACTATTTGGTATATACAAAGGTATGAGGCCTTAGTCTTATAAAAATATTGATGCGTAAATATGAAACCATAAACGGTGTTTACATGTCTTCTAAAATACCTCATGGTTCAACACGCATGTTCCACCCATGATTAACACATAATTGCCACTCAATCATCACCTATATCCAGAATAATATTAGTTAGTGCACACAGTTGATTAAACACATTAATCCTGACCATATCATACTAGCTCACATAGCTTTTTAAACAAATTGATCCTTGTAAATGATATAAATAAAAGGAGTATCCAAATAAAATATCCCGAAATAAAATAATGGGCGTCCCCATAGAGGTTATGACTAACACTAGTATTTGATTAGTGATGTATCCATTACATCCATTAGTACTCACGAAGTTAGTGATACGTCGCATGTGGAGTCGCAGTATACCTATGAGCGTAGGCCTCTATGAGTGTCCCCATAGAGGTTATGACTAACACTAGCATTTGATTAGTGATGTATCCATTACATCCATTAGTACTCATGAGGTAAGTGATACTTCGCATGTGGAGTCACGGGATACCTATGAGCATAGGCCTAAGTTCTTGTGTTAGGCTATTCTTGTAGGACTTTCACATGTGGAGACATTTACGATATCACTGTTATTAGCTCTTATAGCTTACCTAACCGTAGCATTTATGTGGGTATAGTGTATATATTTGAGCAATCATGCATTGAGCATAAGGGTAGTGATGATTTTACTATGGTGAGACCTTGTAGGGGAGGCTTGATTATACATACGGATCTAGAGAGTTTTACATTTTCTTAAATCCCATATTGATGGAGATAGATCATACTTATGAGGATGGCTTCAGTGACCTTGGGGATTCTATAGTTAGAGTTTTCATAGGTGATTCTACTTATCTCTCATGTATGGATACATTGACAGTCTTCAGTGAGACGATGACGCATATGGTGATCCTGTTGATCATGTTTTTACTCTGGAGGATCACACACACACACACACACACACACACACACACACACACATTTGTACATGAGGATTTGGCTCATGGTTTGGATCATACCCATACACATTGATATAGTGGTGGGCGATAGTATTGGTTCACATTTGTTCTTGCACGATGCCATGAGATGTTCCTTTGGCTTTCATGATTATTGACATGATCCTATTTTCTTTGGAGCTGGGACATTTATTTTTGGGTGCATTATATTCCATTTGAGATTTTTGGGACATTTATTTTTTGGTGCATTATATGCCATTTGAGATTTATGGTGATGATTATGTAGTACAAAATTCATATGCACTTATGATACGCCCTAGTTTTGGCCTACACAGTAATTATTTTACATTAGGATCTCTCTATATTCCAATCAAGGGTTTTGAGATTTCTTGGTAGATACTTTGGGTTTCAAATTTACACTACGATCATGAGGATGGGCTAGCGAGATTTCTCTCAGATCCGAGCTTTCCTTTCAACTCAGGAGGAGCTACTATTACATCCACTTCAGGAGTATGTGATATGTACTATGGCTATCTATTCGACCCAAGAGGATTTTTGGCTAGCCTTATCATCAACATTGGAGTATGCCTTTCATCTTTTCCCCTTCATCTGTTGCATTTCATGGATATGGCTTAGATCCATTCCCAAATCTCAACTGGGTGCTTCATTCTCTCTCTTGAGACTTCTTGAGGTTGTTCTTGCATTGTTGGAGTATGCCTTTCATCTTTTCCCCTTCAACTCTTGCATTTGGATGCATACCATCTTCCTTGAAAAACACCATCAGCAAATTCACTTTGTATCAATACATAGTCTCAAATGGTAATAGCCCAATGCTAGAGTGATAGGTCAATTATATGCAAACTCCACCATATGCAACCACTCATCCTAAGCATGTTGGGTATCTAAACAATTATGCCTTAAAATAAGTCTCCAACCATTTGTTTAACCCCTCGATTTGACCATCCATCTGGGATTGCTCGATCTCAATTTTGTATCCATGTTTACAAATAGAGTGTACCAAAAGCTACTTATGAACTTCACATATCTCACTTACTATTTGTTGTGGCACTCCATGCAATCTGAACACACTCTCCATGACTTAATGTGCCATTTATGATGCCGAATATCTTGTTGGTAGGATCAAGGTTAGGGTTGTGTGTTAGCTATTGCTATTGATGAAGTTGCTCAAAAATGGAAATGGAGAGAAATGATGAACCTTCAAGCCATGGTAATGGTTGTAGAGGTGAAGAGACAGAAAGAGAGAAGAGATGTGTTCACAATTAAGAGAGAGAGAGAGAGAGAGAGAGAGAGAGAGAGAGAGAGAGAGAGAGAGAGAGAGAGAGAGAGAGAGAGAGAGAGAGAGAATGCATAAATCAATGATTTGATTAATTACTTTTGTGTAGAAGCTCACACCAAATACATGCTTTTATAGGTTGTGAGCCTTGTCTTTTGACTTAAGGGAATCACACACACATATCTTATCTACACCTAAGCGTGGGTTCACATACACTAACACACAGTCCTTTTAGGGAGGACTGTTCACACACATACACAAGTGGGTACATAAATAGGGGTACACATTCACGATGGGTACACACATAGACGGATAAGCACATACGCGACTTGAATCCCAACTAATCCCCCTTCGGAGTCAAGGTTGTGTTATAAGGATTGACCTTCATATCTATGTACACGATTCAAAAGATCATAGTGGCCAACACCTGGACTCTCATGCTAGGCCTGATAAAAGGGACCATACATGATATATGTTAGCCATCCCAAACCACCCCCTTGACTTAAAACCTAGATAAATTGAAGTACGTGAGTCTCTTATAACACAAGGTAGTACAAACACATAAAAATTGACGTATCTGATGAACACTTATTGTAAATCTTTTTTGGGGGGACAACTCGAGTAGAGGACCCACGACACTCACATATAAGTTTAAAAACTTTCAAAGTTAGTGAAGTGTCGATGAAGATACTGTTTACAATGGCATCACCAAGCTATTGATGCTTGGTCAATAATCTTAGGCCCTCGGGTCCAAGACAGAGGACCTAAAATGTCATCAATGTGTCAGAGGCTTTAATTTGAAAAAGAACCAAATTCTTGAATTTGTAGGGATTTAATTAGATAGAATTTACCCTAATTTAAAAAACCCCCCAAAATTCTAATGTTGTAGGAGCTTCAATTTTGGGCCAATTGTTGAAATTTTAGGAAAGTCCTATAATTTTAGGAAAGTCCTATAATTTTAAGGATATCGGAGCTTTAATCAGAGAATTATCATTAATGTGATGAATTAGAGGATAAAAGCATGACTTAGAGGTTCATAAAGCATGGCTCAGTGCAAAGGACTTAGAGGTTATGTCATGCCCGGGGGACAAAGACACCCTACATTAGTATACCAACACAACCCCCTCACCTAAAGCAAGGATAAAAAGGGAATAATGGAGATGAGCCTTTTAAAAAAATAAGGTGTTACAAAATCCAAAAGGATCCAAAAATATATAATTCAAATTTTGGGGGACTACTTGGGCAAAAAACACAAGACTCAACATAAAATAAGAAATAGATAATTATGGAGAGATTAAGATCGCCTCCTCGAACATATGTTCGTGAAGAGTAGGCATCCTCTTTCGGGCATCATTTCCAAGTTATTGAGCTTAGGCCAATATTTTAGGCACATGGGCTAAGGTAGAGCATCTGAATGTGTTCATTGAAGATGTTAATGTCGATACATATGCCTTGAGATATGTGGTGGTCCTAATAACAAAGACCAAACAGCTTTCTTGACCTTTTTGGAAGTCATGATTTAGTAGCAAACTTTTTATCACACTAAACATACTCATGGCTAAGTCAATCATCAGCTCTAGAGAGTATATCCTGTGCTAACCAAGTCTTCAAACAACATTGACATGGGCAAGTGGCAATGATAAGCCCTAGACTAAAGATGATGGATAAGCAAAATAAAGGCTACAACCATGGCTCTGATACCGTATTGGATATCATAGGAGATCACACACATGTAGCTATGGAGGATGAAATATCATCATCATGGTGGAGTGTGTAGAAGAGAGAGAGTGAGCGACACTCAAGCTAAGAGAGCAAGATTTCTCCAGACAAGAATGATTGTATTATGATAATACTTCCACCATGTACAATGCTTTTATAGGCACAAAGGCCTTATCTTTTGACCCTAAATAAGAGGATGTTCATGCATAGTGTATTCACACCACTAAGGACACGACCAAATGCTAGACTAACCCAATGCATTTCACATAAGTAATTTAATTTATTAGAACACATAAGCATTTCACATAAGTGATGTAATTGATCTAAGTTGTGAAGTTGGTGGCACTTGAAGTCAAAAACTGATGGGAAAGTGGCATCTTGAAGTCCAAAGTAGAGAGGGAAGTTTTAATAATCTTTTGATGAAAACCTATTTTGGGCACTTTAAATTTAAGGCCTAGCATTGACAAAACGTATATAGTCATCTGAGTCTTAAAAATTAGGTGACAATTGCTTGCTTTTTGACACTGTGGGATTATACAAAAATATGTTAAAAGATTGGAGGTAATTTTTACTAATTTTAGGGATTTGAAGGTATTTATGAACCCAATCTTTATAAATTTTGAAACCTTTGAGTGTAAACATGAGGATTTGCAGATACACTAAACCTCTATTTTTCATGTCGTCTTGTTACCTTTTTTTCAGCCAAGAAAACCAAATGGCATCATCTATTACGTTCAACAAGTTAGTAACAGCCTCAACTTGATAGTCAATGATTTTTTATTCTTATCACTCCCTATAAAACTAAAAGGCTTACTACACGAGCCAAGTTAGCTTGGGTAAAATCATTTAATGCAACCTAGCCATGAGCTTTCTGATTGTATCAAAAGTGGTTCTAATTGTATCAAAAGTGGTTCAATTAAAGTTTTGCCCAAGAAACTTGGCCATAACATTCATGAGAATGAGAGATTCCAATTGTAATAACGATGTAATAAATGGCAAGTTAACTTGGCCTATAGAAAAATGGCTTAATTCCATAGTCACTTGGTGCCATCAACAACTTTTTGGTTCATGTCACTTGTATGAAGGGCCATATAACTATTTTTTAGTTACTTGGATGTGGACCCTGCACCTACTTCTTCTGGACATAAGAATTAGTTGCAAGCCAACTTCGTGAGAAATTTCACCATCAATTCAAAGCCTTCATTAAATGCCCAGCAAGAGAGATTTCAATGTACAAATGAGGCTTTAGGGCCAATAACAATTGTTTTATGGACATCCCACCCCTCGCCCCCAACCCTCTTAGAGAGGGCCTTGATGAGGTTTTTGGTAGCAAAGTTTGTTTAGAGTTATTTCAAAGCTCATGTTAGCTTGTTCATGGTAGGCAAGCAATTTGAGGAAATTGCTCCAACTTTAGTAGAAGGCAACCGTGTTACTATTATTTTTTATTTTGCTTTACGAGTATGACAATCAGGAGTTCATTTGATTTTGCAACATGATCTTAGTGTCAAGGTATTTAGCATCTACATCTCCAAGTTCAAGAAAAGATGGGTCTAGGGTTGCTTTAACGTAGACTCACTTTAACTTATGAAAAGTTCGTCTCAAACCTTCTCAAAATTTCTAAAAAATAATTATTTTTTAAAATAGATATATATATAATATTATCACTGAAGGATCTTTACAAAAAAGTTCAAAGAGGCCCTAGGCCAAAGCCGATTCTAGATCATTTACATTGCAATTGAGCAACTTACATAAAAGATCCCATCTATCATCTTCCCAATCAAAGGAAACTGGCTCCAAGAAACATGGTACCCTAGTTGCATGCATGCAAACTGGGATTAGTTGATCTGCTGATTAGTAGACCCTTGTTCTCAAAAGTAATTGTAATTAGATGATGGTTCAAATTCACTCATCTCCTTTTTAATATATAGAGAGAATGATTTGATACAACATATAACACCTTTAGATCTCAAAAATGCTACTTAATCTCACCTGAAAAAAGAATCTAGTCGCTAATTAAAATGACATCAATTGTGTAATTTTTAGAATATATGCCTTTTCATGTCTAGTTTCCTGTTTAGTGAGAACTCAAGGGAATATGTGGATGGTTAGAGTTCAGCCAACAGCAACAAGTATCTCAACACATGACATGCTACTCCTTGCATCCGGTTTTTTTTTTGGGTAACTTTTCTTTTGTTTGACATACTCTTATAAGGTATAACTAGTGGACTAACCCGTGCTTCGCACGTATATAATTCCCCACTTGATATTCTTTAAA